>NC_069501.1:1234369411-1234396911 GCF_027579735.1 Bombina bombina | reverse complement strand
TTTGATGCATCTAAAAGTGGCAAAGGCACTTTCCACTGGCCATCAAAAAAAATAAAAACTTGCATGAATTAGCGCTATTCCGGCTCCAGACTGACTGGGCGCATACTTGTTGCCACGCTGGATGACAAGACCACGCCTTTATCCCAGGTCCCAAAAGTTCAAGGCACAGTGCGGTATAAAAAATGTTTGGTATTGTTGTTGTATAATCCTGTGACAAAGTGCACACAAAGAAAGAAGAAGGAGTAATAACTAATAAAAAAATGTATATTGTAATTAGGAGGAAATGCATGTTTGTGCACAAATGATAAGGACAAACGACAGACAGGTCTCCACCAGCAAGAAAAAGAACTCTGTTCAACAAATGAACAATCGATGTCAAACAATAAAACCAATACATTTTACAATATCCTATTTTACAGGCAAAGAAACAACAACTTTTTTTTTGCCCCTTTAAGCACTGTTTTTCCTTAGACATGTTTGCGCTTTATTTGGGAAGAATGTAATCTATTTTTAGCAGAAGGGTTGGGCTAATTTTAGCTCTTCTCTTAAAAATTCCATCACCCTCCCTTTCTATGGTTACCCAATAGTTTTATAAGGAATGGTAAATGGGGCAAGATTCATTGTTTGCTTGTCAACAGCAACTAAACATATTGCGCTACGCTGCGGACAGGACACATGCTAGAAGCAGATCTTAAATCGTGCAGAAAGGCTAAGGTTTTTATGTTGTTTCCATGACAAATACTGCATTTGATACTATAGATCTGGACCTTTACAGAGATAGAGGTCATTGCCTTTTCAATACTGCAAAGCTATAGCTGTTCAGCAGTACAACAAGCAAGGTAACCACACTTCAGACCACTTTTTTATGCAAAAATTGAAGCCCCGTGTTTCTGGCGAGGCTCCATAACCTGTCCACCTGCTCTGAGGAGGTGGACAGCAATCGCCAGAATTCATCCCGATCCAATACGATCGGGATGATTGACACCCCCTGCTAGCGGCCAATTGGCCGCGAATCTGCAGGGGGCGGCGTTGCACCAGCAGTTCACAAGAACTGCTGGTGCAATGCTGAATGTGGCCAGCGTAACGCTGTCCGCATTCAGCGATGTCTGTCGGACATGATCCGCTGATCTGATCATGTCGGACAGACATTTGATAAATAGGTCCCTTAGTCTGAACTTCAAATCAGTACTAGACTTTTTTTCTGACAAATTTGAAAGTTATTTCTATTTCCACTGCATCATGTGACAACCATCAGCCAATCACAAATGCATATACGTATATGCTGTGAATTCTTGCACATGCTCAGTAGGAGCTGGTGACTTAAAAAGTGTAAATATAAAAAGACTGTGCACATTTTGTTAATGGAAGTAAATTTGAAAGTTGTTTATAATTCTCTGTTCTATCTAAATCATGAGAGTTTAGTTTTCACTTGAGTGTCATTTTAAAGGACCAGTCAACACATTAGATTTGCATAATCAACAAATGCAAGATAACAAGACAATGCAATAGCACTTAGTCTGAACTTCAAATGAGTAGTAGATTTTTTTTATAACAAGTTTCAAAGTTATGTATATTTCCACTCCCCTTGTACCATGTGATAGCAATCAGCCAATCACAAATGCATATACGTATAGTCTGAATTCTTGCACATGCTCAGTAGGATCTGGTGACTCAAAAATTGTAAATATAAAAGACTGTGCACATTTTTTTTAATGGAAGTAAATTGGAAAGTTGTTTAAAATTACATGCTGTATCTGAATCATGACAATTTAATTTAACCTGAGTGTCCCTTTAACTAAAAATACACTTAAAGGGGCAGTAAAAATTAAACGTATCTCATTTTGAAAGAGCAGCTTCCCAATTTACTTCTATTATCTAATTTGCTTTGTTTTCTTTGTATCGTTTGTTGAAAAACATCCCTAGGTAGGTACAGAAGCATCAATACACTACTGGGAGCTAGCTGCTGTTTAATGGCTGTACATATATGTCTCTTGTTATTGGCCCCCCATGATGTGTTTAGCTAGCGCCCAGTAATGCATTGATCCCCCTTTAACAAAGGATTCCAAGAGAATAAAGCAAATGTTATAATACAAGTAAATAAGAAAGTTGTTTAAAATTGTATGCTCTACCTGAATCATGGAAGAAAAATGTGGGTTTCATGTCCCTTTAATATGAAGAATTCTTTACAAACCTGTGCCACAAATGTTCATATAGGCTCAGTAACAGATCATTTTCTGTCTCTTCTATACTTCTAATCCTGCACTGCTCTGACACTCTGGGTGTGTGGGTGAAGGCACCAGCTGCTATACAACTATAAAGTGACGGCTGCACGCAGTGCGTAAGACTGGCTAACTACCGCAGGGACAGGCAGGAGAGCGCTAGTGAACAACCAGAAGTCTAATCCAGAAGTGAAGAGATTTGCTCATTTAACCTGTTGAGTGCCAAAGAGGGTGATATGCAGCCTTATCTGGCAGCCATTAAGTTAAAATGTGTGCTGTGCATATTGTGCTAGATTACAAGTGGAGCGCCAATTCATTGCGTGCCCGCAAATGGCGGGTGAGGGATAAATAACCAGCCATTACAAGTAGGTAGCAATTAGCGGTCAGTAAATTAACCATAGATCAGATCTGATTATTTTTCTAAAAGTGCACCAAATGCCCTAAAGATAGAGGGTCTTATTTTTTCATTAAAAAAAAAAAATGTAGCTTTTTTTTCCATAAAAAAAAAAAAAAATTACAGTAGGCAGTTTAAGGGGTTAAAAGTTGGCGGTTGTAGGGTCTATGGGAACTGTGTGTTCCCAGTAAAAATATATGTTGATGCTTATAAACATACTGTATATATTTATGCGTTAATATGTGTATATACATATAAACACATACATATATAGGTTCATACATATTTCAATTTGTTGCCCATCACTGCAAAACTTATGCCCTTCGCTGCGCTTAGGTTCTGTGCTATGTATGACGGTATCAGAATGAGGCTCCCATTGGAGCCTATAGAAGTGCGCTCTCATCAGTGCAATGCTAAGGTTGTGTTCTCATTGCACTCAACTCATAATACCAGTGCACATAAGCGTGCGCTGGTATTACTCAGATGGGCGCAAATATCACTTTAGCGTAAGCGATATTTTGCGCTTAACTGGTAATCTGGCCCATTATCTATTAAGTTGTGGTTGTCACTTGAGAATACCAACTTAAAGGGACAGTAAAATCAAAATTAAACAGTGTGAGGGGATTAGAGTTGTGGAACTCAGAATACAAGAACAGATGATACACAGAACAATGAATGTCTTTTTGGAAGCTTTAGAAATAGATAAGCAAAAGAACAGTTGGTAGTTCAGATTGAAGATCACGGAAACAGCAAGTTTGAACATAAACCCAATGCAGAACACTAGCGTCCAATACAAGGCTCAGAATACTTTAAGAAGTTTGCAGTAACAAAGCCCAAGTGAAATGTAGCCACCAATCAGCAAGCCCCCTACCCAGTTGCTGAACCAAAAATGGTCCGGCTGCTAAGCTTACATTCATGCTTTTTCAAATAAAGATACAAAGAAAAAACGATAACAGGAGTAAATCAGAAAGTTGCTAAAAATTGCATGCTCTATCTGAATCATGAAAGAATAGATTTGGGTTCAGTATCCCTTTAACACATGTAAGCCATAAGGACCTGTGGACAAGTTGATAGAGATTCAATATGCTTATTTCCTAAACATTTCTCTGAGATCTGGTGCACTGTTCCCTTAGCCTGGCTATTTTCCTACATGTTGAACCAAGTGCTTATAGTGGAGATCTCAGACACATGACACGTTCCTGCCCGGAGAACATTCAGAAGAAAGAAAAGCTTCACATTTGCAGGAGAAGAGCAAGACCTAAAATAAGTCTAAAAACCTTGTTGTGTGTAATTAGGGATGTTCCCTCCAACCTAACAGCTTCTAAACATATCATTAAGCTCTGCAAGTCCTGGAACTGCGTAGCAAGGAGTGGCGTGAGCACATATCTGCCTATCACACAGTGATGATACAAGGAGAGAATGTATACAATTGCATCAGGTGGTAAAGTCTATGGGTATTGAGTATCTTTCTCTCCAGGCAACAAAGCACAGATCTATTCTGCTGAAATAGTCACCTTTGTAAACTGTGATCCTTCTCCAGACGTGCCTGAACCATAAATGTGTATGGGAAAAAAGCATCGGTTTCTAACCTTCAAGGGGCATATAAAGTGTGTATAAAACTTATTTTTGTAAAACACATCTTCCTGTACTCAGGGATAAAACAAACATTTGTTTTTTGTTTGTTTTATGCTTGTGAGGTGCGTCACTGACCACAAATAAATCAGTGGGGATTCTGCCTATCAGCCAGTGAGCAAACAGGCCTTAAAGGGACAGTATACACCAATTTTCATATAACTGCATGTAATAGACACTACTATAAAGAAGAATATGCACAGATGCTGGTATAAAAATCCAGTATAAAACCTTTTAAAAACTTACCCTAAAACTAGGTATCCATCACGTACTTTGGAGCGGGCGGGGACCACACTGGAAGCTTATAGGGGTACCGCCGTACCGCCACCTCGAAGTAGACTCTATTCTAACCTAATTATGCGATTAATCATATCCCAATTTGGGTACAAATACCTTTAAACCTATGTTCTTGTTTTATATTTTGTCCATGCATTGTATCTGCATAATCTTTAATAAAGCTTGTTTGTGAAAAGAAAAAAAAAACACCTTTTAAAAACTTACTTAGAATTAAGTACTGTGGATGAGGTTAGGCTGTAGCACCCAGTAAGGGGCTAAGAAAGCAGTAAGAGCTGCTCTCCCCTTCCATGCTTATAAAAAGCCCCATTACACAACCAGGAGTCTGTAGACATCAGTATACATATAAAACTTTAGGGCTTGGTTAGGAGTCTGAAAATCAGCACCATATTATTAACCCTTTGAGTGCTAGTGACGGCTCTGAGCCGTCACAGAGTTTCCCACTCTGGTGCTAATGACGGCTCAGAGCCGTTGCTAGCACTCTCCCCCCTTGAGGGAGATCTGGGGGCTCCCACCCGCTCCTACCCCGGCGATTGTGCCTGTAGAGTGACAGGTATCACTAGAGCTTCCCGTTTTGCGTGGTGATGTCACGCGCAATAACGTGATGGCGTCACCGCGCAACTTTATTTATACTTAAGTATAGGAGCAGGGGGCATGCTGCTTAGAAGCCTATATCTCAGACATCTAAGCAGCTACAGACCCCCAATACCCACCATTGGAAAGGTAAACGCATAACCTTTCCAACAGTGTAAGTCTCGGGGGTCTGAAAAAATTTAAAAAAAAAAGTTAAAAAAAATTGTTAAAAAAAAAATCTTAGCACCCAGGTGGGAAAGTGCTTAGCACTCAAAGGGTTAAAAAATAAGCAAAACTAGACATTGTTACAAAAACACCCCCAGATGGGCTATATAAATTTTTCAACTACAAAACATTTATGCAAAGAAAAATCTAGTGTAAAAATGTCCCTTTAAGGCTCACCTGCACTTCCTGCTAGCTTGAAAATGAAAAAAACAAAAAGTTTGCAAGAAAATATTTTAACATTATTAAACAATGCTCCTACAGAAGCAGGACATAATATAATTTTGCTTCTGTCCTTTTGCACCTATACATGCCCCAAGGTAGATTCTCACAACAAACTTAGCAAATTATTGGTGCGTACCATCTTCTGTGCAAGCTATTGTGTAGCGCATATAAGCCAATCAGCATAAAGGCTAAACTCTGATCTGCACCAGGCACATCTCAACAAAAAAAATTGTGTTTCTTATACACCTGTATCTTTCCTACTCTAGTCTAATATGTTAATAGTTTCATTGTTATTTATATAAAAGTAACATTGAAATATTAAGAATGTATAAGCATACTTAGTAACCCATTTAATTTACTCTGATTGGCTTATACTTAAAAGGGACAGTCAAGTCCAAAAAAACTTTCATGATTCAGATAGAGCATGTAATTTTAAACACTTTTCCAATTTACTTTTATCACCAATTTTGCTTTGTTCTCTTGGTAATCTTAGTTGAAAGCTAATTCTAGGAGGTTCTATGCTAATTTCTTAGACCTTGAAGACTGCCTCTAATCTGAAAGCATTTTTACCACTAGAGAGCATTAGTTCATGTGTTTCATATAGATAATATTGAGCTCATGCACGTGAAGTTACCCTGAAGTGAGCACTGATTGGCTAAAAAGCAAGTCTGTCAAAAGAACTGAAATAAGGGGGCAGTTTGCAGAGGCTTAGATACAACGTAATAACAACTATTACTATTCAGCTGCCGATTTGGTTAATTCCGAGAGCGAGCGCTGAAAAAGCGCTTTGAGTCCCACTGGGAGAAAGGCGCTATATAAATACTAGTTATTATTATTATTATTATAACGTAAACACAGAGGTAAAAAATGTATTTATATAACAGTGTTGGTTATGCAAAACTGGGGAATGGGTAATAAAGAGATTATCTTTTTTTATAAACAACAAAAATTCTGGTGTTGACTGTCCTTTTAAGTCAATCACGCTATTAAAGGGATACTAAACCCAAATTTGTTCTTTCATGATTCAGATAGAGCATGCAATTTTAAGCAACTTTCTAATTGACTTTTTTCTTCATTCTTTTACTATCTTTATTTGAAAAAGCAAAAAAGTAAGCTTAAGAGCCGAAAAAAAAATTTCTTCAGCACCTGGGTAGCGCTTGCTGATTGGTGGCTAAATGTATCCACCAATCAGTAAGCGCTACCCAGATGCTGAATAAAAAATGGGCCAGCTCCTAACCTTACATTTCTGCTTTTTCAAATAAAGATAGCGAAAGAAAGAAGAACATTTGATAATAGGAGTAAATTATAAAGTTGCTTAAAATTGCATGCTCTATCTGAATCATGAAATAAAAAATTTGGGTTTAGTATCCCTTTAAGCACAGTTTGAAGTGTTTCCAATTGGTTGAACAGGCTAATTGAATGGGAAATGAACACAATGAATTGAGAGAATAAGTAGTATTTAAAGGACATTGTAATACACTGTGAGCATCTTTATAAAGACCATCCAGGCTGAAACGCGTAGATTGTGTTAACAGCATCATACATATCAGCAGAGTGACCCCATTGGAGAATTAATAAGCTGGGAGAAATTCGCTGTGGAGCTGATTGGATCCTTTGACCTATAACCACATAGAGGAATCACTGCAATAGTACGCCACTTATAAACATGACTAACAAGATTGCCAGGTGGTTTTGTTATCTTAAGTCTATGATTTCCCTAAAGAAGTTTACGACCATTGAGGTGATACTACTAGCGTTATCCACCCAGCCAATTACAGACTCAATCTGAGTCATGTGACCCGGAAGCACATAAGTAAAGCAGAAAACGATAACCTGTCTACGGTTTGTTTTCTCACTACACGAGGATCATCACATGCACAGTTTTTTGTGTTATTGGACCCTGTTTGACCTGTATGAGGTATTTTCAACCCAAATCCACTGCAGTGTGATTTATTTCTTACTTTGTACCGGTACCTTTGCACTATCAATTTTATCTCTTTTTATGAGCTCATAATATTCCTTATTTGATATTTATCATGCAATTTTAGCGCTTGTTTTTAGAGATATATAATCAGTAAACTCTTCATATTATAAGATTGTTTTTTGTTTTTCTGTTTATACATCCGATTACTTTTATCTTGTATTTCTTGCACACCATTTTTGTTGTTTACCGTATCTCATCTCTCATTCTATTTATTTAGCGCTCCCCTATATGTTTTTTTTATTTTATTTTTTTATAAGTTTAACACCCAATTATTATTTTTTTTTTAATTTTCTTTATTAAACAACATATCAAAATATAACAAATTATAATTTTGACACATTGTTTCCATTTTACATAGTATAAGGATTGTACATTGGTACGTAATAAAGGAGCTTTATAAAACATCAATGTAGATTTAAAGTGAAAGTCAATTTTCATGTGAAAGTGCCCGTTTTAAAAAAAAAAAAAAAAAAAAAAAAACTTAAAAACAAAGGCACTTTCATTCATGAAAATGGACATTTTTTTTTTTTTTTAAATATACTTACCTTTTCTTCTTGAAGTCGCTCCAGTGCTTCACCAGCCTGTCGCAAGCCTCTTCCTACGTCAGCAATGACGATTCCGGCATCCTCCAATTATGGCTCCCCCCCCCCGGGGTAATCATTGCCTGAGGCAACTGCATGATTGGAGGAAGCCGGTTTCATCATTGCTGGGTAAGTAAACCAGGAAGAAGCAGGCGGAGCATTGTTTCAGAACGGCGATCCGGCGTTTCAGAATAACAAGGTAAGTATTTTTAAAATACGGTGCTATGTCAATTTTCATGAATGAAAGTGCCCCTGTTTTAACGTTTTTTTTTTTTTAAAAACGGGCACTTTCACATGAAAATTGAATGTATATTTTGATGCTAAAGTGCCCGTTTTTTAAAAATTTGATTAAAAACAGGGGCACTTTAATTCTTTAAAATTTACATTTCCTTCCTGTTGTGAAAAAAAACAAAACAACTTACCTTTTAATCTTGACAGCAGCTCCAGCTTCCTCCACCCGTTGCAAAGCCTCTTCCTGGGTCTAAAATGAGGAATCTGGCTTCCTCCAATCACGGCGTTGAATCACACACTGATTTCCCGGGGGAAAAGCCGTGATTGGAGGATGACCTATCCATTATTTCTGACATCAGAAATGGCTTGCGACGACTGGAGGAAGCTGGAGCTGCTGTCAAGTTTAAAAGGTAAGTGAAATGTAATTTTTGATTAATTAAAGTGCCCCTGTTTTTAATCGGATTTTTAAAAAACGGGCACTTTAGCATCAATATTTACATTCACTTTAAGTTACATTACTGGTCATAGGTAGTATCACAAAGTATCTTATCAAGTTTGTGTTTCTACATAAGCATTAGTTTCAATAGTATACAACATAAGATATTTGTTCATTTCCTATAAGCAATAAGAAGCTGTAAAGAGGGTATTTTATGTGTTCTGATTACAATATTCTTCCCACAGGAAGTTTATAGCAAGGAAATCTCCCAGTCGTGTATTATTCTACAATACCAAAGTGCTAGTAACTAGAGATTTCCATTCATTAAGAGATGGGGTATCAGCTGATTTTCAATGTCTGGGGATCAGCCTTCTTGCACAATTTATCATAAGTATAAGTAGCCTAGTTCTTAGTTTACATTTGATTTATGGGATATTATTCATAAGGAATATAGTAGGATTAAGGGGTATTACTATATCTAAGGTTTGTTTGTCGGCTGCCAGTATTGCGTGATATTAGGGCATGTCTACCATATATGTTTAAAGTCACCCACTCCTCCGCACGTTCTCCAACATGTGGCATTCACTTTTTTTAATATTTCTGCCAATCTGGCAGGTGTGTAATACCATCGGTATAAAAGTTTAAGGTTTGTCTCTAATTGGGCTATAGAGGAGGTGTGGCTACTCATATTTGTGCAAATCTTGGACCAATCTTTAAAGGATATCTGTGTTTGTAGGTCATCTGACCTACTGTTTTATTTTTCACTTGTTTTTGTTACAAACTAGAGGAGGATTTGTAACTTTTTAGGGAGTAGTTTGAGACACATAGGAGTGATAGATCTCATATTGTTTTTATTCTATGCTCAGGAGGAGCAATGCAGTACTGGGAGGGTGCACATATATGTCTCTTGTCAGTGGCTCAACATAAGTGTTCAGGTAGTTCCTCAGTAGTGCATTACTGCTACTTCAACAAATTATGTTTTGTAAGAGAACACTGTAATAGATTCTAAAACATTATCTTTTATATGGAACAGAAAATAATAAATGTCATGTCCCTTTAAAGGGATATGAAACCAAATATTTTCTTTCATGATTCAGAGAATGCAATTTTAATCAACTTTCTAATTTACTCCTATTATTATTTTTTCTTTGTTTTCTTGGTAACTTCATATCAAAAGTTAGGGGCCGGCCCATTTTTGGTTCAGCCCCTGGGCATGGGCAGCACTTGCTGCTTGGTGGTTACATTTAGCCACCAATCAGCAAGCGCTACCCAGGTACTGAACCAAAAATGGGCAGGCTCCTAAGCTTTACATTCTAAACGATCAAAGAAAAATTGATAATAGGAGTATTTTAGAAAGTTGCTTAAAATTGCATGCTCTATCTGAATCATGAAAGGAAAAATTAGGGTTTCATACCCCTTTAAGTAGCAAGGCACACTTCATAATGATAACAAATTTCACAGCACACCTACTTTCCAGATGATGATCTTAGATATATTTTCAGAACAGTCACAATGTATTCAACTAGTTAAACCTTAAGAAATACATGAAAGGTTCTACATAATGAGAGGATTCCTCAGTAGCAGATCTGGCTTAGGACAACCTGTACCAGATGTCAGAACTACTTACAAAGCATTAGTTCTACCTGAGAATCTATTTAAAGCCATCTTTAAACCTGTTAAATGCACTCACAGTGCTGAAAGGAGCATGACATTTACTCAAAATTAGACTTTCATGGTTCAGATATAGCACACAATTTTAGAGACATTTCAATTTATTTTTATTATTAAACTGACTTGATATCCTTTGTTGAAAAACATACCTAGGTAGATTCAGTAGCAGCATTGTGCTGGGAGCTAGCTGGTGATTGTAGGCTACACACATATGCCTCTTGTCATTATCTCACCAGATGTGTTCAGCTAGCTCCCAATAGACTTTAAACACATAGTTTTATGCAAATAATAGCACTTTAATAAAATAGTGTAACATATGGGGGTTGCATATCAGTATTTTAGTAGCTTTAATGGCCACACACCAGTATTTTAGAACCTTAAAGGGCAACATATAATTCATGGCTAAAAACAAATATATTACCTAAAAATGCCCAGTGGCACAGGCCTGATGCATGCAAGGCTGCAGGGTACCCTCTTTTCTGCTGTACTTGCCCCTTTTAAATTGTGGTCACATTGTTTGCCCACCACCAAAATTCCCAAAAGCATTAGTTAGTATTGCTTTTCCCTGGGGCCACAAAACTAGAGCAGAGGGCCCCATGGCTCCCCAGTTAGACAAGCTATTATGCTATTGTTCGTTCCCAGGTTGAGCGCTTCTCTGTTTTTAATTTATGTAAAATATGGCCCTGAGGGAGGTCTCCCTAAGTGTGATGCGGGAAGCCAGACGTGGACCCGTTGCTCAGTGTGCCTAGAGGGATATGGCTGCACCTCACTGACGAGGCCCACAATAGGCCGAAACGTACATCTGGGGTTTTGCCGTTTCTCTCGTTCAGAGAGGGATTGCCTGGTATTTCGGGGCTGGACTGTACTGTGAAGTCAGGATCAGACTGATATGCTTCAGGAAAGTTCTTCTCTGTGAAAGGCACATGTTGAGCAAAACGAGGCTGCTTCTAGGGTGGTAACTAGCCATAGAACAAGCTATTATGCTATTGTTCGTTCCCAGGTTGAGCGCTTCTCTGTTTTTATTTTCGCCAGTTGGACATCCCTGCATTAGAGCATTTTCTTTTGCACTTTTATAGCTAGAAATAAAAAAGGTTTTAATTAGACGTGTGTATTCAGTGGCTTTGTTAGCTGCCGAATGCTGAAGGCGGCGTTCGTCTCTATTTGGAGCCAGATTTATTCTTGTGAAAGTTCAACACAGTAACATGGATTTGCAAGAAAACACTGCAGCGACAAGCGATGCCGGGCAGACAGGGAGAGAATGTACGCCCCTGTCTGCCAGTAGTATGATAAATCTAGCCCATAGTACTGCAGACACGTGCACACTCCTGAGTTTACATCCCTGCTAAACATTTTGGGTTCTACGTCCCTTTAACATAACAACCAGTATTAGGAGCTAACAGACATGGATAAAACCGGAGAATACTTCTGCTCTTCTGAAGTATTAATAAGATAATGCTACAAAAAACCCATCAGGAGTGTATGACTAAAGCAGCCAACTGATTGTTTACACTCAGGACTTAATTATAGATTTTCAGCTGTGTCTTATGAAATTAATGCCGTAATCTGGCCTTGAAAATTGTTTCCATGGAGACAGCGGTGCCAGGAAAGATTGTGAGAAACAGGAGAGAGGATCGTTACAGTGCCGAGTTATGGGAAGTGACGGGAAATACGTAGTATAACAACGGAGGTTTGCTTTTTTTAACCAAGACACAGGAGGAAAAACAGCATCAGTACCACTCAATCCTAGAACAAGGGGAGCTCCTAGATTGTTATAATATATTGTCATTATTGGACTATAGTGGAGCGCATGGCGATATTTTTTACTCTACATAGTAATACCAGCGCAGGCAAATGTGCGCTGGTGTTACAAGTTAGGTGCAACCTGAAAGCACGCTTCTATAAGCTCCAATAACCTCGTTCTGATGCCGTCACGGCATGAGAACTAGTGCAGCGAAGGGGGTAAGTCGTGCAGCGATGGGCAGCAGATTGTAAAATATATATATATATATATATATATATATATATATATATACATATACACACACACACTGTACATATATATGTATGTGTTACTATATATGTATAATAAAAATAAATTGTGGAACTCATTACCAAAGCAGGTAGTGAATGCCAATACCTTAGATACATTTAAAAATGGCTTGGATAGATTTCTGGCTAGAAACAGAATTCATGGATATGATTGCTTGTATTAAATGGGTCACCTTTTAGTGGGATTAATTTAAGCTCAACTGGAGCTTTTTGCAAGTATATTAAAGGGACAGTCTAGGCCAAAATAAACTTTCATGATTCAGATAGAGCATGTCATTTTAAACAATTTTCCAATTTACTTTTATCACCAATTTTGCTTTGTTCTCTTGGTATTCTTAGTTGAAAGCTTAACCTAGGCGTTTCATATGCTAATTTCTTAGACCTTGAAGCCCACCTCTTCCAGATTGCATTTTAACAGTTTTTCCCCACTAGAGGGTGTTAGTTCACGTATTTCATATAGATAACACTGTGCTCGTGCACAAGAAGTTATCTGGGAGCAGGCACTGATTGGCTAGACTGCAAGTCTGTCAAAAGAACTGAAAAAAGGGGCAGTTTGCAGAGGCTTAGACACAAGATAATCACAGAGGTTAAAAGTATATTATTATAACTGTGTTGGTTATGCAAAACTGGGGAATGGGTAATAAAGGGATTATCTATCTTTTAAAACAATAAAAATTCTGGTGTAGACTGTCCCTTTAACAGGTGTATAGGTTGAACTCCATGGATTTCAGTCAACCTCAGACTACTATGTAAATGCACTTTTCAGTGCCGTTTTTTTTTTTCTAACACCCCACTCCCGTACACTTTAACCCCTAAAAACTGCTTAGCGCAGTTTTTTGTTTTTTTTTAAATGGCAAGTTTTGTTTTTTTTTTTATTTTAAAAAAGGGACCTCACATTATTTTGGGGACATTTTAAAAATTAACCAAAGTTCTGACATCTGGTTAATTTTTTTAGCGCTAATTGATACTGCGAGCAAATTTCCCATTTACAGCCACGCAATAAATTCACACTCCACTTGTAATCTAGCCCATTAGCATATATTTATAAACCGCCAACAGATTCCATATCACCTATATAATACAAGTAGAAAAAGACTCCGCAAGGCTCTTACACTGGGCACAGGAATTACACAATGTTCAATAAAAATAGACTGCAAATAGAGCGGATGTTTCTGTTTTACGTTTACACTATATAGCAGAACTATTTTAAACAAATGTATAACATACATTGTTGCACACACGGCTGCAATATCATGACACATGCATGCTTCTGAGTGTATCTAGATATGCACTTTATCAAAGGATATCAAAACAGAACAAAGTCATTCTAATAAAATGATATTGGAAAGTTGTTTTTTTAACTGCATATCTGGATCATGAAAGTTTACTTTAGACTTTCAAGTCCTTTTAGTAATGGTGTTGAAGAGAATTCCAAATGTAATGGAACCAACAATACAATTTTTGCTTTTTTTCATGAAAAATAACTTATCTTAAAAACATAAAAATCTGGACTTGTTATGCTGCAGCACAAGGATTCTGATGCAAGCACTGCATCACTATTCCTCAGTTTTATGATGTAATATGACTGCTTCTTCCAATTAAAAGCAAAACAGTGTACAGATGTCCTACTTCCTCAAACACACAATTTATATATCTGCTTGATGGCAGTGCTCCCACAAAATGCATTAAAGGGACAGTAAAGTAAAATTTTAACTTTCATGATTCAGGTAGAGCACGTCATTTTAAATATCTTTCCTATTTACTTTTATTATCAAATTCCTGTTCTCTTAGTATCCTTTGTTGAAGAATAAATCTTGATGCATTCATAGAAGCTCAGGAGTGTGCACGTGTTTTCAGCAGTGTTTGCAACTTTGTAGAACATTGCTATGAACATTGTTGCAAATATAAAATATAATTCCCAGCACTCCAAATCAATGTCAAGTATTTAATTATCAAGAAATATACATGGACTTCATAAAGACACTAATATCATGCCCTATATACTCTTCATTCACACAAAAAATGCACACTAAAATAATATTAAAACAAAAAAAAAAATGTTCAGAAGCAACAACAAACACACTAGGTGTCCCTGGGGGATATTTGATACTGTCAGCGTCACAAAACAAATAACTGAATGGGTGTCAAAAAGTCTGTATGTCATTAGGATAGTGTCCCTTTAAGAATATATGCAATCATTAGTTTGTATCCTTTTGCGGTTCAGACTTTGGGATATAGTCCATTTGTGGAACATTCAGTATAGGTAATGTCCATAAACATGAGTGTAATAACAAAATTGGTCACAGTGCAATGGCCCTTAAAGCGTACACAACATAAAAACACATATAAACACAGCGTTTAGCGATTTAGTCACCATCCCTAAGTTTATATATGCTGAATACCACAATGATGCATCGTATATACTATACAGACGAGGTGGTGTAATGAGTACTGAAAATATTCGTAAGTAAACAACTGACCGACACAGGATCCAATGTGGGTATGCCGTAACTTACTACGAAGTGAACTCTACGAGGCCGATTTAATAAGGGCCGAATGGCCCCTGATTCCTGTTTCCGTGCCAGCCTTCAGTCTCGCCAGAATAAGCAATTAAGAAGCAGTGGTCTTAAGACCACTGTTCCTTAACTAGTTCGCTGCCTCTGAGGCGGCCGACAACAATTAAACCGATCGTATATGACACGCCCTGCTAGCGTCCGATTGGCAGCAAATCTGCAGGGGGTGGCATTGCACAACCATTTTACCAGAACTGCTAGTGCAATGTTAAATGCTGACAGCGTATGCTGTCGGCATTTAGCAATGTCGGGCAGACATGATTCGCTACAGCGAATCATGTCCGCCCGCCATTTGATAATTCGGCCCCTACCCAGCATTTTTTTATGGTCTGGTGTCTATATACAGAGGACATTTCAACAGACTGAGTGGAATAAGGGTGTATGAGTGATAATGGATCGTGTTGTATGCGCTTTAAAGGCCATTGCACTGTGACCGAATTTGTTATTACAGCTTATGAATGTATCACGTATGATTAATGCAACGAGTGCCAAAGTGTAAGCTTGTCTTCAGTATAAGATTGTGATATGGCTCAGAACTGAAGTGGTTAATGTGTGTTGTATCTAATGAGCTACTTTTTATCTAGAAATAGAACTGGCAGTTGTGGAGTTACAGAACTAGCACAATTTTACGAAAAGCTATAGTTTGGCAGTTCCCAACAATAACAAGCTGCATTTTCTTCAAATATAGAGAAAAAACAGAATGGAAACTTTTAAAAAAATTGCTTTGGGCCTGCAGTTATATTTGTGTTTATCTTGAGAAAATGATAAAACATTACAGATGCACAATTATCCCAAACACTGCAAATGTCACATTATTGTTTCTTGCAAGATTCCACTGCAGCATGAATATATCAATTTACCTAGCTGTGCTACAAATCCAACTTCTGTTGGGTTATTGTATAATGTATGTGTGCACATGTAAATAATGTATATATACACACACACAGGCCGATATGTATGTGTGTCAGTGTGTACATATATATATTCATAGACAAATATGAATTCTACCTTTGGCTCCTAACATACATATTCTTAAAGGGCCAGTAAACCTAGAAAATAATGTTATATAATTCTGCACATAGTGCAGAATTCTATAACATTATATTAGTGCTAGCATTATATAACATAATATTGCCTGTGAATTTTTATTAAAAAAAGAGGGTTTTTCAGACCCGCCCTCTGTGCTCTACTGAGCAGGTCCGGTTTTCCCTCTGAGCGCATCTGGGCAGCTGTTTAGTCACAGCCCGACCGCGCCATTACACTCAATGTAGCTCGCTCCCGCTGTCAGACAGAGCAGGAGCGAGCTACATTGAGGGTAATGGCGCCATCGGACCGGGCTGTGACTAGACAGCTGCCCAAATACGCTCAGAGGGAAAACCAGACCTGCTCAGTAGAGCACAGAGGGCGCGTCTGAAAAACCCCCTATGTGCAGAATTATATAACATTATTTTCTAGGTTTAGTGGCCCTTTAAAGGCTCCTAATTGTTAAACAGATTTGTCGACCACTGACACACACACACACACACAGTATCTCACAAAAGGGAGTACACCCCTCACATTTTTGTAAATATTTTATTATATCTTTTCATGTGACAACACTGAAGAAATGACAGTTTGCTACAATGTAAAGTAGTGAGTGTACAGCCTGTATAGCAGTGTAAATTTGCTGTCCCCTCAAAATAACAACACACAGCCCTTCAAGTGAAGGTAAACTTTGATGAATGAAAGACAGTTTTTTTAAAAACAGGGGCACTTTCATCAAAGTTTACAAAGCAGTTATTTTGATTAAAAACGTACCTTTTTTTTTTTTCTTTTTACAGCCAGAGCAGCTTTCCCCTCCTGGAAATCCTCTCTTCACATGTCAGCAATGACTAATCCGGCTTCCTCCAATCACAGCATAGCCTCAGGCAATGACTACCCTGGGGGGAAAGCAGTGATTGAAGGAAGATGGATTAGTCATTGCTGATGTGTTATGAGAGGATTTCCAGGAGGGGGAGGCTGCTCTGGCTGTGAAAAGAAAAAAATCAAAAACGGCTGCTTTGTAAACTTTGATGAATGAAAGTGCCCCTGTTTTTAATAGTATTTTAAAAAAAACAGGCTTTCATTCACCAAAGTTTACCTTCACTTTAATGTCTAAACCGTTGACAACAAAAGTGAGTACACCCCTAAGTGGAAATGTCCAAATTGGGCCCAATTAGCCATTTTCCCTCCCCAGTGTCATGTGACTCGTTAGTGTTACAAGGTCTCAGGTGTGAATGGGGAGCAGGTGTGTTAAATTTGGTGTTATCGTTCTCACACTCACTCTCTCATAGTGGTCACTAAAGTTCAACATGGCACCTCATGGCAAAGAACTCTCTGAGGATCTGAAAAAAAGAATTGTAGCTCTACATAAAGATGGCCTAGGCTATAAGAAGATTGCCAAGACCCTGAAACTGAGCTGCAGCATGGTGGGCAAGACCATACAGCGGTTTCACAGGACAGGTTCCACTCAGAACAGGCCTCGCCATGGTTGACCAAAGAGGTTGAGTGCACGTGCTTAGCGTCATATCCAGAGGTTTTCTTTGGGAAATAGACGTATGAGTGCTGCCTGCATTACTGTAGCGGTTGAAGGGGTGGTGGGGTCAGCCTGTCAGTGCTCATACCATACGCCGCACACTGCATCAAATTGGTCTGCATGACTGTCGTCCCAGAAGGAAGCCTCTTCTAAGGATGATGCACAAGAAAGCCCACAAACAGTTTGCTGAAGACAAGCAGACTAAGGACATGGATTATTGGAACCATGTCCTGTGGTCTGATGAGACCAAGATAAACTTATTTGGTTCAGATGGTGTCAAGCGTGTGGCGGCAACCAGGTGAGGAGTACAAAGACAAGTGTGTCTTGCCTACAGTCAAGCATGGTGGTGGGAGTGTCATGGTCTGGGCCTGCATGAGTGCTGCCGGCACTGGGGAGCTACAGTTCATTGAGGGAACCATGAATGAGGGACATTAACACATAATATGTATAAGCCATTAAAAGACTATTAAATACATTAGAATCGCATAATAAAAAGACAATGCAATAAAAACATTCTTAAATTCAGAGGAGCTGTAGACTTTTTTTCTGTCAAATTTGAAACCTCTTCCATTTCCCTGCCCCCTGTAGCAGCCATCAGCAAATCACAGACATATATATATATATATATATATATATATATATAAACATATACACTGAACTCTTGCACATGCTCAGTAAGAGCCGGTACCTCAGAAAGTGTGCACATAAAAAGACTACACACAATTTGATCAAATAAGTAAATTGGATTTTGTTTTAAAAAAAACTGCTCTTCTTTAGTGTACTTTTAAGCATTGAACTGCAAATTAATTGTTTATTATTATTTTGTAAACACTTAGCACAGTTTACAAGGTTTTGCAAATCAAGAGCAATTCAGGGATGCAACCCTTAAAAAAAGCCTGGTGGAATCCATTATCTTGGTCTCCTTTACTGGCCCCAATTACAGACAGATGTAAAGGAGCTTGTGTTAGGAGATGACCAATCACTGTGTTGCAGGATCATGTAAGTGATGGAGATATTCTAGCCTGTCTGGAGAGCGTGGAACAAGTACAAACCTGCATTTCACAGCAAAAGCAAGTACTGTAAATACATAATGAAAACATAGTTTTATTTTCCTTAAAGGGACAGTCTACACAAGAATTTTTACTGTTTAAAAAGATAGATAATCCCTTTATTACCCATTCCCCAGTTTTGCATAACCAACACAGTTATATTAATACACTTTTTACCTCTGTAATTACCTTGTATCCAAGCCTCTGCAAACTGCCCCCTTATTTCAGTTCTTTTGTCAGACTTGTAGTTTAACCAAACAGTGCTGACTCCTAGGTAACTCCATGGGCGTGGGCACAATGTTATCTATATGGAACATATGGACTAATGCCCTCTAGTTGTGAAAAATTTTCAAAATGCATTCAGTTAAGAGGCGGCCTTCAAGGGCTAAGAAATTAGCATATGAGCCTATCTAGGTTTAGCTTCCAACTAAGAATACCAAGAGAACAAAGCAAAATTGATGATAAAAGTAAATTGGAGACGTTGTTTAAAATGACATGCCTTATCTGAATCATTAAAGTTTATTTTTGACTAGACTGTCGCTTTAATAAAGCTTTTTACAAGGAGATTCAAAATGTTAAAGGGACACTGAACCCAAATTTTTTCTTTCGTGATTCAGATAAAGCAGACAATTTTAAGCAACTTTCTAATTTACTCCTATTATCACATTTTCTTCATTCTCTTGGTATCTTTATTTGAAAAGCAAAAATGTAAGTTTAAATGCCAGACCATTTTTGGCGAACAACCTGGGTTGTTCTTGCTGATTGATGGATAAATTCACTCACCACTAAACAAATGCTGTCCAGGGTCTGAACCAAAAAAATAGCTTAGATGCCTTCTTTTTCAAATAAAGATAGCAAGCGAACGAAGAAAGATTGATAATAGGAGTAAATTAGAAAGTTGATTAAAATTGCATGCTCTATCTGAAAAAAAGAAAAGAAAAAATTGGGTTCAGTGTCCTTTTAAGTTAAATGTGCCCCTTACAGCGAGATAAATACTTTGCAGTCATAATTTATTAAAGCAGACACTATCGCACATGGATCCTAAATCTAAAGTGATGGTAAATCTAAGAGATTAAAAAAAACGCTAGGATTTACCATCACTAAAAATAAAAGTGGACTTTCATTTATCACTTAGTAAAAAAAAAAAAAGTGCTAAACTGACCCTTTCTGTTTTGCGGCTCCTCGCTAAAATCAGCGCCTCCGGCTGCAAACAGCACAGCGTTCTTCTCTCAATGAGGTGATGTTTCTACCTCTAAACCAATAGCTGTGCTAGTCATCCGACAGTGTTCTGTATGCTAGAACAGCTATTGGTTTAGAGGTGGAAACATCACCTCATTGGTAAAAAGCGCTATGCTATGGGCAGCCAGAAAGTTAGTTTAGCACCCTTTTTTTTACCAACTCATCACTGAAAGTCCACTTTATTTGTAGTGATGGTAAATCCTAGCGTTTTTTTAAACTCTCAGATTTACCATCACTTTAATGATTCTCTGCATCCAGAAACAAGTTTATAATATGTATTTGCCAGCAACTTACTTTTTAATAAAAGCAAGACATTAGTGTTTATATAGATATATGCAGAATACTCCAAAATGTTATAGGTATATTTATAGCCATAGCAACCTGGCTCACAGAATTGGTCAAGCCCTGAATCGGAATATGTAGATTCTTAGCAACTAAAGGGTTCAGATTATTTATGATTTCTACAGCAGGGTTTACACCCAAGACCCAATACTCAAAAAGGTTCAATTTCTAAAATTTTACTCTAGCTCTTTATTAATAATATTAATTTATACGGAAGATTATAAACAAAAAAAAATTTATGGCAGATACGTTTCAATTAAGGCTCTTCAGCCGACTAGATAACAGTCAATCTCTGTTTTGACAGCCTTAAAGGGACATTACACAAAACATTTTATAATCTTAGTATTGCGGTTATGCCCTGCCTCCCTGTAGTCATGGGAACAACCATGTTGAAATCTTTCACTAAATTCCATTGCTGACCTGTTTGAACTCTCCTTCAGATACCTGCAGGTATCCAACATGGCAGCACCCATGATTAGACAGATGTGCATGAAATGTATATATAATTCAAACCCTCCGGTAACCAGAGAAATAAAAAATGGAATTTTAACACTCACTCACCGTTTGAACAGACGTATAATCATGATATTCCTGCATTGTATGTGCTCTCATAACTTACAAACCACAGGGATAAACCACAAATGATACTAGGCTGGTTGGTCCGGGCCCTTTTGAATATACATCGCTCTACATTTTACACAATGCCGTTTGGGTGCTGAGGAACTACCAAGAAATCTAATGGACAATCTCTTGCTTTGTATCACAAAATACCCAGGCAAAAATAAAATATAATCATTATGTAGTCTCAGAAAAAGAGGAGGAGAAATGTGCGATTATTATTCGTTATACTCAACAGAAGCCACAACTTTTTTATTGACATTAATGTTGTCTGGAAACTGTCCAGCCAAAATAAGTCAAAGGATTAGGTTGTAGACCGAAACCGTCACGCTGCTTTGATCTCAAAATCAGCAGACAAATATTAAACAGTCTAATTAGGAGAAGTTGGACAATATAAACCAAAATTATGTTTCATTTGTCTGCCATTATGAATAACCTATACCTGCAGCCCATTTAGTCAGTGTAATTAATGTGTTTGCGTCCACGGCTAATCAAAAACTGTCTGTCATGCGTATGAAAGAGTAGCATTTAAAAAAATATCAAAAATCTTTTTGTGCCTAAAAAATTTAAAAATAAAAGCTGTTTAAACATAAATAGTATCTAATATTGCAATAATAGCTTCATCTAATGCTCACTGGAGACGCCCCTACAGCTCTATTGGAGGAGAGGGACACTCCTCTACAGTCCCAACAGGAAATATTAGTTTGCAGATTTGTTTACTGCTCATAATAAAACACTTTGGCCTGGATTACAAGTGGAGCGCAAATATATTAGCGCTGTTGTGTGTTCTTATGTGCAGTTATTTTTTTGTCACTTGAGCAATAGTCTAGGGTGTGCTCTATAGGGCAGGCAGTCAGATATCATTCAAGCGCTATGTAGATGTTGCACAAGTAGTGTAGTTCTTCATGTAATACTGTGCTATACTATTAACAATAATGGTTTACTTCAGTGGTCGACAAATCGGTTTAAAATTTAGGAGCAAGGAACAATATTTAGGAGCCAGACATACTTTTAGGAGAAAGACAGTGGTATTTGTATATAGATCTATGGAAAGTAACCTAATTTTTTTAGGAGTCAGGGGTAAAATTCTAGGAGCCAGTGGCTACCTGGCTCCTGGGTTTGGGATATGAAACTTAAAAATTTATTTTGTGATTTAGACAGAGCATAACATTTTTTTAAAGTTTCCAGTTTACTTCTATTATAAAATTTGCTTCCTTCCCATGATATTCTGTGTTGAAGAGATACCTAGGTAGGCATCATGAGCCCTACATGACAGGAAATAGTGCTGCCCTCTAGTGGTCTTGCAAATTGATAACGTTCTTCCAAAACTGCTGCTATATAGTGCTCCAGAAATGGGCCACCTCCTAAGCATACGTCCACCGCTTTTCAACAAAGGATACTAACAGAACAAAAAATGATAATAGAAGTAAATTAGAAAGTTGTTTAAAATCATATGCTCTATCTGACTCACAAAAGAAAATGTTTAGGTTTCATGTCCCTTTATCGGGATATAAACGGTCTTTTATTATTATTATTCTTTATTTATAAAGCGCCAACAGATTCCGCAGCGCTGTCCATGGGTACAAAGATAAAAGTACAGTACAATACAATATAAAAGATACCAGACAAAGTTTAACAAACAAATACAGGGGGAAATGAGGGCCCTGTTCCCATGGGAACTTACAATCTAGATGGGTAGGAGGGTGAGAAACAGGAGGTGGGGACTGCAAAGGTGAGAATGATGTTAGTGTGGAGTTAGATGGGGCAGCAGTTAGGCAGTGGAATTCATTTGTTAAACAGGTTTTGTGTCTGTTTAATCCAGTGGCCTCAAAGTACAGGCCCTGGGGCCATATGCGGCCCTCAAGATAGTTTCATCTGGCCCTTCCTTGTTTAATAGGTAAACCATTAATTTGGGTTGTCACATTTTTTTTACAGTTCTAAGAGGTGTAACTAGTTTATGTTCTATATAGGCACTCACAAGATAAATATAAAGACAAGTGTCCAGTCTAGACTCTCACAATGCACTGCTTGGATAAATGTCACTTTTTACATTGTTATACAGTTCCAGAATAATCACTTCACTTGGCACTCACAAGATAAATATAGACAGCTGCATATGTCTGCTGTGGGCTACAACTCCCACCATGCACTACTACTTGGGTAAATGACACTTCTAGTTCCTAGTATATCCAGTTCCGGAGCACTTATTCGGTTCAATCGGCCCCCATGGGCGAAGAACACTTCGCAAGTGGTCCCCAGATAAATTGAGCTCGATACCCCTGGTTTAATCCCAAACTTCTGCATGCATTGAGCAAGTTTCTTTACAAATCGTTATTAGTTTCTAAATAATAAGTGAATGCAAATTACTTGAAGTGTGGAGTATGTATGTCTGTAAAAAAAAAAACTAATAAAAAGCTTTGACATTTCTGAGATTAATGCTGCACATCAGAGCTACAACCAACTTTCAAAAAAAAAAAAAATCCAGAATTTGGGCGTTTAAATATTTATTTAAATATTCTTAAAATAATAATGCCAAGTTGTATCTTGTTTCACCTTAGGTGTATTTTTTTTTAAATGGGTTAGATATATTTATGGCTAAAAACAGAATTCTGTTATTTGATCGCTTTTGTTAAATGGGTCGGCTTTTAATTGGAAGCTTTTTTATTGCAAATCAGGTAATGGACTGTATTACTGACGATTCAGTCAACTTAAAGGGGTCAGTAAAGTCAAAATTTTCATGATTCCGATAGAAAATACCATTTTAAACACTATTATCACATTTGCTTTGTTCTCATGTTATTCTTTGTTGAAGAGGGATCTAGATAGGTAACGTGCATGACTGAAGCACTACATGACAGGACATAGTGCTACCAAGAGAACTAAGCAAGTTAGATAACAGAAGTAAATTGTAAAGTTGTTTAAAATTGTTGCTCTATCGGAATCATGAAAGTTTATTTTTGACTTTACTGTACCTTTAATTTTCCATATTTCCCCTTCAATGATAACGTCACATTCAACAATACGGGGAAACACTGATAAAGACTGTGTTGTAGTTGGTAGCAGCATCTGGTATAGAATTGTATGTAACTAATCAAGGGGCAGAAAAAAAGGAAGACCTTACATTTGTGAAGGCTGTGATGTGCTGAAATATTAAAGGGACAGTAAACTCAGCAAATAATGTTATACAATTCTGCACATAGTGCAGAATTAATTATATAACATTAGCTTAGCGCCAAGCTTTCTAAAGCAAAGGACTACAGAGATATTGTACAGAAATAAAAAAACAGACCCGCTCAGTAGAGCCAGGAGCGGCGTTCTGTAAAATTCAATTATCGTAGTACAATATCTCTATGTGCAGAATTATATAACATTATTTGCTAGGTTTACTGTCCCTTTAACTTTTATCTGGGGGTAGAGGAACTGCTGATTTGCTTTTATGTGGGAGGGAGTTCAAATGGGCGTGAACATTTATTAGACCATTTTGTTTTTGAACTAATATAATTTGTTATCTTGTGTTTACTCCTCAAAGGTTGGTTAAACACATAGCTACAGTACTCTGCAGGAGCCAGAATGCACTGCAGCTCCTGAGCTGGATATTACCAATAGGCCAATTAGAAGTGGCATACACATGTATCCACCAATCACTGGCCATACAATGTGCACTTAATCCCTTTGCAGGAGTTAAACACATAGCAAGGAATATTAGTGTAAAGATAAAACCGTCTATAGAATTAGAGTCTCTTTTTATGGGGAAGATATATTTATTTTGGTTACTGAAGAGGGAGCCGATGCCGATTATAAACTATATCCCAGTCAGATGCAGATTACAGGGTGTGAGGCCTTTGGTTTCAGCACGTTTAGTTGATATTTAAAATGCTGCCCACACTTTTTTTTTTTTTTTTTTTTTAACTGGCACTTGTGCAAGAAAATAAAAAATAAAAGTATAATCATCACTGCTGCAGTATGTATTAAAGGGAAAGTCTACACCAGAATTTTTATTGTTTTAAAAGATGGATAATCCCTTTATTACACATTCCCCAGTTTTGCATAACCAACACAGTTATAATAATATACTTTTAACCTCGGTGATTATCTTGTATCTAAGCCTCTGCAAACTGCCCCTTTTTTTAGTTCTTTTGACAGACTTGCAGTCTAGCCAATCAGTGCTTGCTCCCAGATAACTTCTCGTGCACGAGCACAGTGTTATCTATATGAAATACGTGAACTAACACCCTCTAATGGTGAAAAACTGTTAAAATGCATTCTGAAAGAGGTGGACTTCAAGGTCTAAGAAATTAGCACATGAACCTACTAGGTTAAGCTTTCAACTAAGAATACCAAGAGAACAAAGCAAAATTGGTGATAAAAGTAAATTGGAAAATTGTTTAAAATTACATGCTCTATCTGAATCATGAAAGTTTATTTTAGCCTAGACTGTCCCTTTAAGTAAGCTTTAGGCTCTGGCAAGGCAGGAATATGAAGAAGCAACTCACTATTTTAAACCACAATATATCAATAGCTTAAAAAAAATATTTTTTTTATTCCTGAAAATATTAGAGAATAAATTACAAAGATATTAAAGGGGCATAAAAACCACTTTGAGATGGTAATATAAAATGATAAATCATGTGTGTATGTATGTATATATATATATATATATATATATATATATATATATATATATATATATATATATATATATATATATATATATATATATATATATATATATATATATATATATATTTTTTTTTTTTTTTTAAAAACACACAAACTCTGCAATATACTTTCATTATTTATTTTGTACCCTTTTCCTGTAATTCCATTCTGAAATTGTGAGCTTTCAGTTCCTGTTAGAAATGGAAGCGCAGAACACTGCTATATTTCACACAGCCATTGGCTGCACACTCTAGTGACCTATTTATAACTGTCCCTAATTGGCCACAGCAGATAAGGTAACCTAAGTTACAACATGGCAGCTCCCATTGTTTTATAGACACTATAACTGTGTTGCTTATGCAAAACGGGGGAATGGGTAATAAAGGAATTATTTATCTTTTTAAACAATAAAAATTCGGGAGTAGACTGTCCCTTTAAACAGACCATGAATAGCACAAAAATGTATAAGAGCATGTCATTTTTATACCGGAATGTCCCTTTAAGCAACATGCATTAATTTATAAATTGAAAATATTTACTAAGTATTAACAACTAAAAAAAATTAATAGGCACTGTAAACACCTTTAGATTTTTTTTTATAAAATGTTTACTTATGCATCACTAAACATTTCTGTTACATACAGGTGAAACTCGAAAAATTAGAATATCGTGCAAAAGTTCATTTATTTCACTAATGCAACTTAAAAGGTGAAACTAATATATGAGATAGACTCATTACATGCAAAGCAAGATAGTTCAAGCCGTGATTGGTCATAATTGTGATGATTATGGCTTACAGCTCATGAAAACCCCAAATCCACAATCTCAGAAAATTAGAATATTACCTGCAATCAATAAAACAAGGATTGTACATAGAACAATATCGGACCTCTGAAAAGTATAAGCATGCATACTGTATGTACTCAGTACTTGGTTTGGGCCCCTTTTGCAGCAATTACTGCCTCAATGCGGCGTGGCATGGAAGCTATCAGCCTGTGGCACTGCTGAGGTGTTATGGAAGACCAGGATGCTTCAATAGCGGCCTTCGGCTCTTCTGCATTGTTCGGTCTCATGTCTCTCATCTTTCTCTTGGCAATGCCCCATAGACAGGTGCCAAGTCCTGCTGGAAAATGAAGTCAGCATCCCCATAGAGCTCGTCTGCGGAAGGAAGCATGAAGTGCTCCAAAATCTCCTGGTAGACGGCTGCGTTGACCCTGGACTTAATGACCAACACCAGCAGATGACATGGCTCCCTAAATCAACACAGACTGTGGAAACTTCACACTGGACTTCAAGCATCTTGCAGTGTGTTCCTCTCCATTCTTCCTCCATACTCTGGGTCCTTGGTTTCCAAATGAGATGCAAAATTTGCTCTCATCAGAAAAAAGGACTTTGGACCACTGAGCAACAGACCAGGTCTGTTTTTCTTTAGCCCAGGTAAGACGCTTCTGACGTTGTTTGTTGTTCAGGAGTGGCTTGACAAGAGGAATACGACATTTGAAGCCCATGTCCAGGATCCGTCTGTGTGGTGGCTCTTGTGAAAGTCCCCAACACTTTTGAATGGCCTTTTCCTGACAATCCTCTCCAGGCTGCGGTCATCCCTGCTGCTTGTGCACCTTTTTCTTCCACACTTTTCCCTTCCACATAACTTTCTATTAATGTGCTCTGATACAGAACTTTGGGAACATCCAACTTCTTTTGCAATTACCTTTTGAGGCTTTCCCTCCTTATGGAGGGTGTCAATGATGGTTTTCTGCACAACTGTCAGGTCAGCAGTCTTTCCCATGATTGTGATTCCTACTGAACCAGACTGAGAGACCATTTAAAGGCTCAGGAACCCTTTGCAGGTGTTATGGCTTAATTAGCTGATTAGAGTGGGACACTTTGAGCCTAGACTATTGCACCTTTTCACAATATTCTTATTTTCTGAGATTGTGGATTTGGGGTTTTCATGA
>NC_069501.1:1234291911-1234364411 GCF_027579735.1 Bombina bombina | reverse complement strand
CTTCTGTACTCAAGGGGTTACATTTCAATTACAGAGATACCCCATGCCACGGATAGGAATCCAGAAATATAATCACTATTCTGGATATTTTAACTCTAGAATCACATATAACACTCATACATATTTTCTCTGCGTTTGTCAAACTTTGCTGCAATTTTAGTGAAGAAAAAAAAATATATATATATCAAACACGTTCTTAATTTAAATCAGTTATAATAAAAATATTCTAATAGTTTCCATACTAAAATGTCAGCTTAAAAATAGTGCACATTACAACCTGGAAAGAGCAGCACTTCAACATTTTTTTAAATGTTACTGCTTTGCAAGGGCCGTTCAAACCTATGCAAGTGTAGAGGCACAGACGGGTAATAGTCTGATCTGTGCAGCAAGATATATACTATACATACGTATGCGTAACGGACGTTATATGCCCACACTGTGTAAGGGTACCAATAATACTAATATACCAAACTGCTGAGTACTAGAGACAATATTACCCACTTCCAGGATGACCAACCAGTTACATAAACTGACAATATCGACACGTCAATTTGCCATTACGCAATAAAATTTGGCTGTATTTGTTTGCTTTAAACAACTGTTTGCTGAACATTTGCTATTTATTTTTTAAACAAACAAAACGTAGCGATTAAATATAATTTATGCCAGGTAACTATCAAATATATTCATAGTTCAACATTTGAACGTTAATTCTTATACACTTCAATGTAAATCTATAGGAATCAATGTCAAGGGGAACATTTGCTCAACAATGTAAAAATAGGAATTGTGCCCACCCCTCTCCTCTACAAGGAATGGGATGAGAAGCTAAATACATTTATATTATTACAGTCAGTGTTACGAGTCATATCACAGAGTTATTGTTACAGTTATACTAGATTTTTTTTAAGATGATGCTATATGTGCAATTTAAATACAAACACTACTTACATAAACTGTATAAAGGTTGTTAAAATGACCACTTAAAAAAAAAAAAATAATCAATTAGGCTTGGTCTTCTGTGAAACAGATTCAGTAATGTCCATGAAAGCTACTAGTAAATTACAAGTAATATTTAAAACACTCACAAGCCCCCTGCCAAGATCTGAGGCTCGTTTATTAAGCCACTTCATAGTCGCAAATATTTTAAATAGCAAGAGAACACAAGAACTAGAATAAGTGACATCCTTATCAGCTGCAGTCAGAAAAAAAAATGTCCCTCGCCAAACAAGGCTGTTAAACAACAAATAATACAAATTAAATGTTATCATGTCTACAAGATAGAGAGTTTATTCATGCAGAATTTGCAAATTTCCATTGGAATTTTTTTTTATAAATGTCTGATTAGCAAATAGACTACAGATAAACTTTGTACAAAACAAGCATTAGCACCACATTAATAAGTGCCGTCCTGCCAAATAGGGCTGGAACATATAAAGCATTTCACTGTGGTGCATTCAGGCAGACAAGATATTAAAAAGACTAGGGTTTAAGATTCAAACATTTTTCTATTATACATTTCAATGAACAGTTGTTACATCTGTGAACAATTATTGTAAATGAAATTAAAAAACACAAACATTTTTTCATCTTTAAGCAAAAGGAAATTATTGAAAATCTTGTTACTAAAATGCAGGTGAGTCTGACCAGCCAATCACCTACTGGTTGAACTCATCAGATAATAAACTATTGCCTGTGATTGGCTGCACAAACACTAATTTTTTAGTAATAAAAATAAACATTTAAAAATATACTCTTTTTAACAGATTCCTTATCTCTTTTATTCACTGTATAAAAAAACAGACTACGTGGAACCAATGCATTGACAAAAACAAACAAAAAACAAATGGGACATAAAGGAGCAATAATAAAATTGCACTACTGGTTCTGAGCTGAACACAGCCAATCAGAGGCTTCATATTTGTTTAGCTACAAATCAGCAGTGCTCTGCCACTTGTGAGCTGAACATAACATAACCGCACAAAGGTGTTAAACACAAAGTTATGGATGGTTTATTATGACTTATCTTTGTCCCTTTAATACATAAATCATATCAGAGTGGTCAAGCTATTGAAATTATAGTGAAGCTTACTTTTAGGGCAAAGATTTGTTCTTCAATTGTCCTGCATAAAAAAGCTCCCAAAGTCTTTTCAAAGAGATTGCTCGTGCAGAAGTTGACAAATGTATATGTAACTTAGGTATAATATTAAATGCCAAGCCAAACATTTTTTAGGAGCCAGGGAAGGAATTTACATGCAAAATACTACTGTTAGGAGCTAAAAGTAAAACTATTTTGTCCTATTGCTCACTGGCTTCTGGAATTTGTCAAGCCCTATTTAAATGGATTCTTCAAACTACCAGTCAACATAATACATTGATCAAGTCACCTGCACTGACACAGTGATTCCTTTTCCCAATTCCTCACTACTGAGAAGCACAATACAGGCATAAAATAGTGAAATCGCATAAATTCAACATTGTGTCCCACAATTGTTAAGAAAATCATGGAAAAAAACCATCAGCATTTAAAAAAAAAAAAAAAATCAGTGCATATAGAAAATTCAAGAATAAGAGGTACTGAATTGAGTTTAAATATGCAACATAAGGAACTGATGTTTACTAGGTCAGACCATAAACGCATACTGAAAAGAATAAAAAAAATGTAAACATTCAACAACATTAAATTACTGTAATAAACATATGCAAATCTAACAAAGGATAACATAAAAACCAGATATGCACTTACCACAAACGGCTTGCTTCGAATGCTGGCACTGACCTCCTCAAGAGGTTTTGGAGCTTTAAATAACTTGGGTTCAGCCGTTGTTGGTGTGCTTGGTGCTGTTCTTGGCATATCCACAGTGCCAAAGACATTAGGGTCACCAGTACTGAGGTTGGCCATATAGTGTTTTGATACATCTTCTAATAAGGGGCCTTGTAGAATTGGGCAGGGTTTCACAGGCAGCTTTGCAGACTCTGGAATGGCTATTTGAATTCCTGGGTGACCGGACACCGTAGGTTCTGGGGATGTGATTGGGATAAATGAAGCAGGCTCACTTGTGTGTCGTACATGCTTGTTTGCCACTTTACCCTTCCCAAGTGCATCCGTGGGGTATTCACATTCTTTTTTACTTTCCTGATAACCTGTCCTATTTGTGCGTTTTTTAAAACTGCGTCTAACTGTCCTTGGAGATAATACCTCTGAAAGTTTTGGATCAAAGCTGAAGTTTTGGTTTTCTATCCCATTTTCATCTGTCTCTAGTGTAAAAATATTTTCCGATTGGGAGTGTAGATTTACAACTTCTTCATCTAATTCCTCAAGTTCACCCAACTCATCTCTTTGCTCAGACAATATAGGTTCACTGCTGGAAGACAGAATAGGCTGTTCATTTTCTTTTATGGCCTCCCCAGGTTCATCAAAGCCTGTGGGAGACAACTCTCCTCTGCGACTAGGGTCACTGAAAGACTTTTTCTTTATGGTCTTTCCATTTCCTTTTTCATCAATCACTTTATCTAGAGCTCCCGGTTGGCTAACTATATTTTGAATAACAGTGTTGTAATCTTTAACTCCATCACTACAAAAAGATAGGACACTGGCTGCACTACCAGTGCAATCAGAGGAGACCATGGCTGAGGACTCTGGGATTCCAGACTTAGAATTTAATGATCCAAGAAGATTGCTATCAACAGAAACTTTTTTTGGTTCTTCAGTAACTGAGTAGGTTCTATGGGGCATAGGATCACTCAGGGACCTATAGGTTTCACTCCCTGACTCACCATTGCTCCCAAAGCTAGAGTCAGTGCTGTTACTGCTCACTGAAGGAAACTTCCTCCTTCTCCGTGTAGATCCAGGGGTAGGAGGAGCATCAAGTGGCCCTTGAGAATAACCTCTATTAGCTGTTGCATCACTTGTGTCACTTTCCAAACCAACCATTACTCTGGATGGTATTAGAGGGGCTTCTCTATTGTTTGCATGGGGCAGATCCTTTTCTTCTTGGGCAATACCTGGTGATTTCCATACAGTCAGTGTTTGCCCTAGGTCTCTGTATGAAGATGGACTGGGAACAGTGTCAAGTTCTGTTACAATCCCTTCATCCGTCATACTAGACTCATGACCAGATAATTCCTCCAATGACTTTCTACATGACATGTTTTCTTCCGATTCTGACTTTCTTAGCAACAAACAATTATTGTTCTGCAAAAGTGGAACACTGTCATCCTTCTGAAAACCAGTATATGCCTTTTCAGCTTTCAAATGCTCAGTATCATCCTGGTCAAAGCTATAGTGTTCCTGAGAACCAATCTGGCTTATTTTCTCAAAGACCTGTCTTGCTTCCTGAATATATTGGTCTTGGGTGACATCGGATGAAAATATTTCCTCTTTCAGTTCTACACAGTTATCTACTTTGTGGTCTGAAATCATGACATCATTGTCTCCTGTGCTTGAAAGCATAAGTTCTGATGAGCTCTGCTTCATGCAACCCTGGTTTATAATTCGCCTTGACCCTGGTTTATCGGAATATGTAAACGATTTTGTACGCCGAAGAGTTGCAGTAAGGTCTTTCAACGTTGGGCGATTACCTTGCTGCAACCTATTCTGGTTCTGCAATAAAGGCCTACTTTTACCAGGCACGTTCTGGCGTCCAACACTTCCCTGGTAAGATTCATGAGTAGCATTTGCAATTTCTTTTTCACTGACACTATTACCTCTGGTCCTCATTTTTAATTCTGGAAGATCAGATTTTATAAAGTTAAGCAGTGAGAGTGTTTCAGATGCTATATCGGGATTTGACATTGACTTTTTCTGCTTTGCATTTTCACTTTCAAGATCAGAAAAATGTGCAACTTCAGGTGTGTTTTTTACCTTCACAAAATGAATAGGTACTTTTGCTTTGGTACGGCCATATTGCCTTGCTATGTTGTCACTTTGCCCTACGCTTGGTGATCTGTAGATATTGAAGCCTCCCTGGATGTTTCGACTATGCCCAGCAAAATAGGAGCCACAGTGGTCATCTTCCTTTAGTGTTTCAGTGCTAGAGTATCTGCTGCTGTTTCTGGATCCACAGGGACTAGGAATAATAGGAGGAATGTTAACTTTTGCAACCCGAGAGACAACTGGAATAGGTGACACTGTGGTTAAATGACCTGCACAGGCTGGTGGTGTCCCTTCAGGCCAAGCTCTGATTTGTTGCTTATTTTCTTCAAGCTGAATGTTATTAGGGAAGCCCATAGGTGTTTCTTTTGATTCAGCAAGGAACATTTCTGTATTATGTGTTAAGGAAACACCACTTTTAAGTCCCATAGTTGGTGAACCTGATATCAATCCGAGATTACATTTTTGTGGCATAATATCTGAATACTTAGACTCAAAGGCCATTTTATTTTCTATTGTTGTATCAACTTTACTGTGCCTGTCGCTATCATCTGATTCTTTATTATTAAAGCTGACAATATCTTTCTTTTTCTTTCTTAAAGATCTCTTCCTAACACTTTCCCTGAGGGCTACAAGATCATTTTCCTCTTCACTTCCTGAGGACATTTCCGGGGATGTGACTTTCGAACCATTCTTGTTTGCAGTGCTAGGCAACTGGAAATCTCTGCTGTATAGTTCTTCCTTAGAGCTGTCTTTGAGTCTGACATTGGAGGGGGCAGTCTGTGGTTTGCCTGAACTATGCAAAGAATGTAAACTATCTGGTTGCTGTCTTGACTCTTGTTTAGGTAGACTTGAAACAAGTGTGTGTGCTCTCAGACCAAATGGTATACAACTTCTGGGAGGGGGCGGAGGGGGCTGAGGTTTGGGGCCAGTATTAAACTTTTGCTCTTCTGTATCAATACATGCTGTGCTATCAGCTGCCGGTATTCCTCTACAGTAGGTGCTTTCCACCCGTGAAGATGGATGTGTTCTGTAGCAAGCGGCAGATGTATTATCTTTGGCATAAAGGTTAAAGTTTTTTGCAAATGTACTTTCTACAGGGCAATGTCTGTGTGGCTCTGTAATAGCAGTTACTGATGGCTCTCTCATTGTCTGGGCTGATACTTTTGACTCATCGTAATCTGGCAGAGAGGATGCCCTGTTAGGCTGTTTTCTATTGCTCTCCCCGAAAAGTTTCCTCATTTCTGTAACACTAGGCCAGTTACCTCCTTCCACCCCAATCACTTCACGGTTATCCGGGTGATTCAGCAAACTACAGTAAGAGTTCAAAGTCACTTCATCTAATAAGGTCCCTGATCGACTAGCTCCCCTTTGTTTGACAGAAACACACAAATCAGCAGACTTACCTGGCAGAGCCAGGGACAGGCCATCACACCCAGCTGGGGGCACTGCCACATTCCTAGGTTGGTCCTTTTGTGCAGGAAAGTCTAGTGTAGTGGTCTTCAAATATTCTCCTCGACAACCCCCTTTCAGATAGTCCAACCGCCTTGAACTTTCATCATCGCTTTGTGCCTCCTCATCCCTACAGCGTGAAGAGAACCGCTGAGAAATCTCATTTACTGAAGTGCTGGGGATACGCTGGGCTTTGCTGGCTGCTGAAATTTTGGAAACTTTCCTAGACAAACTGAGGGATCTGGCAGGAGACCGATGCGCTTTCTGACATGTGGGCTGGGTGACATCTCCTTCCCTGGGCAGCTGTGTGCCTCCCTCCCCTCCAAAGGATTTAGCATTCCAGTTTTCCAGTTTTTTAAAAGAAACACTTCTGTAGACACGCACTTTCCTTTCACCATCTCTCTCTGCCATTGTTTAAAAAAGTTGGAAAAAAACTCAGAAACACTTAAAAAAAAAATCTAATAAATATAAATATGCATCAATTTTAACTTATTCCGAAAGCAATCACAATGGATGTTCATTTTAATCATGAATGCCTTAATTTTCAAGATTAAAATATAAAAAACAAAATGCAATAATTAAAAGATCCAGAGTTTTGGAAAGGAGGGGGCATTGCCAAGATTTTTAACCCCTGCAGCACTTAATTCTATATGAAGTCTTCATAAGTGTTAATCCACAACCACAAATATACGTCCATTCCTGTGCATCATTAACTGCTTCATCCCCAGCTCTCACATGCAGCCATTCCCACACTTTTCAACTTCAAAAATCAACTCTGCTCTTCCAGTATACCCCACTGGCATATTCTGCTGGTTTCCCATGAACACGCATCCCTGGAACAATAGATTTGTAACAAAATCCGGGCTTTTTTGTGATTTAGGGTTTGTTCACATGGATGAAATCTGCTTGTGAGATCCACACGTGGTTAAAAGAGGCCAAGGTTGACAGAGGGGTCTGGGAACATTTCTTTTGTCTAAATGGTCTCTATAAAAAGAAAAGGAAACTCTGTTATGATTAATGTAAATGACACAGTTAAAAATGACGTTTAAGAGATTACTTAAGATTTCCTTTTTGCGTAAAAAATACCGGTTGTGATCTGAATAATATAAATGTATTAGCTGTAGAAGCACTGTTTTGCAGTATTTAATAGCTTCACACTTCTGGTATAGCTTGTCCACACACCTTGAAATACATGAACATAATACAGCTGTACATGCTCTGATTGGATGAAGAAAAATAAACTATTTTAGAGGGAAAAATTGAGCTTTAGTGTCTGTGTTGTACAATAATCGCCAGTTTTCCAAAAATTATATGAATATCTAAACCAACATACTTGTTTTAAATGCGTTGATTCTATACCTATTTAAATGGTCTTTAAACTTTTGCTAAACTTATCACATGCAAATTTAAGTTTTCCTGAAGTCAAAGTTTTAACCTCAGCAAGTTTAATCAAAATAATAACTGATCATTTTCTTGACACTGAAACAAATAAAACACAAAGACAAGAATTCAGAACTTTTTTTTTTAAGTTTACAAAATGTTTCTCGGCTGTAAAAAAGAAGTTAACTAAAATGTACTTAAGGCTCCCTCTAGTGTCCACAACTTGTATCTATTTTCTCATGGAATTTTCATTATTTTTGCTAGAACTAAGGAAAAAAATAGTTCTGCAAACAGGCAATCTGATTTCAATTCCAACAGAAGATCTTCAGTGCTCAAAAACAATATCTTCAAATAGATGTTCAAATAATACTTCCACTGTACAATTTGCTCATTTAATTAATCTCTCATCCATTTTTTTAATAGTATTATAATCACATCTGTATACATTAGAAACAATGTTTGCATTGCTAATAATATATATTTTGACAGCAAATATGGCAGTCACATCCCATTTGTAAACTTAAATAATGCATCTACATAAATTTCAATAGAGATAGTTTGTTGCCAAGATTGCAACTGGAATGTGATCCAAACCATGTTGTGCAAACTATCAAAAATGATTTTGTAGCCATAAAATCTATAAAACTGTGATGCAGTTAATGACCTGTAATGTCAGAACTTCACTAATTGTCACTAAATACAGAGAATAAAATCCTGTTGTACCAATGTCAGGATTTTTTTTTTAATAGCTCAGCTGCTACAAATAATGTATGAAAGCAGCACATTAACCTTTTGAAACTATTTAGTCTGCTCAATATTAGCCTGCAGGCTTACAAACTAGTGTGTGTTTCTGAACCATCTGCTGTCAACAAGCATTTTTAACTAGCTAAATTTATTGTATGAGATTTTTATGGCCCATTCACAATAAGAAGTCCAATCAAAGGTTAAATCCTTAACTACATCATTCCAGAACAGAAGTGAACATTCACTGTAGGCTACTAAAACTTTTAGATTCATAAAAACTGTTTTGGGTTGTTGTTTTTTTTTTTTTTATCAATGGATATTAATTATGAAAAAATGCACAGTACATGACAAATCAGTGTATTAATTTATCCTTTACAAAAGAGAACTTCCACTTTATTTATAGAATCACAGACAATTATCTTTTATAAACATACATCTATGCTAATTAACAATAGTGCCACCAACCCCCCCCCCCCCAAAAAAAAAAAACCCCATCAAAACTTACCAGGATTCTTTTATTAACAAAATAATTATAACTTAGCACAGCCACAATATCTAAAATGCTTTAATATATGAGTTTTGTACCATTTGCTTTAACTTATTCACAATTGTTACAGCACAGAATATATATTTTTTGTAAAGTATGGCAGCTGTAGCTATGATTTTCTATAATTATGTATTTTAACCCCATTTTACAAACCAATACGACTGATGAAATATTCTGCTTTTGTGCATATTTTAGCTAAGATCCCCGCTGCTCAGGTACAAAGTTTGCATTGTTTTCCATGAACAAATACAAAGAACACAAAACATCAGTTGCTTACCCTTCAAACCTCTCCTGCAGTCTGAATTTCAGAGACTCTAAAGAGTCCAGGAATTTGTGTGCACCATTTTCACTTCACAGAGGGGAGGCTGCGCAAGAAAAACTTGTACTTCCCTGCAGTGTAGTCAGTAAAGTCACAATACTAAAGTGCAAAATATCTCTTGCAAAGTCCGTATCACTAAATGCAGCGCTGGGAATCAAATAGCAACATATGACTAAACCTCCCCTAGGGATGGGATACAGGAAGTGATCCCCTCCTCCCCTATTTGTGCCTTCACATGGAATGTACCACTGCTTTCTCCTACACAGCTCAGTGGAATAGTTTTAACCCTTGCAATGCCGCGTGTGCATCCATGCATCCTGTTAAAAAGCAAACGATGATTTATCATCAGAGCAAAAGCAGCGGTACTGTGCTGTAACCCCTAAAACTCCCTAGAATACATTATTATGTAGTTAGTTAATGACTGTTGCTTTGTTATAAACTTTGTTAGGAAGTAAGGTGGTTGTGTAAGAACAACTGGGTACAGCTGCTGCCCCCTTGTAAATAACCAGCCCTGGGCTTATTGTTGTGAGTTGTTTCTTTACTGCAGATCCTGATAGTTTCCATTAGGAGCAGTTTGGTGCTGTTTAGTAAAATGACATCAGTCCCCTGGTGCCAAACTGTACGGCACTGAGCACACTGAGAGGTAGCACACGTGACCATTGTATGTACAAGTACAGTAGTCTAGTAACCTTATCAGGAAAGAACAGATTAACCCTGTCAGATCCACAAGGAGCACAGATAATGTACAGGAAACACAAAGCAGTTATGGACATAGGGACTAGTAAGGATCTGCTGCAATTTGATGTTAGCCAATAGAGCAGCTGCATTCATTAAAGGGACATGAAGTTCAAACTGTAACCATCATGGATCATTCAATTGAGTTATTTTATCAAGTTTACTTAGATTTATTTTGTTATTCTTGTTGAAAAGCTGGGTCCTATTGTCCGACTGCTCCGTCTGCCTCTGTATTTGACAGATTAACCCACAAACCAACTAGGCGTAAACACAGGGCAGCAGGGTTTTAGGAGGGGCAGCCCATTCTATGTTCTATAACACGTCTTTCCAGTGCTATACTCTTGCAATATTATATTTAGTAAAGGGATATTAAACCCAACTTTTTCTTTTCTTGATTCAGATACAGCATACAGTTTTAAATAACTTTCCAATGTACTTCTGTTATCAAATTTGCTTCATTCTCTTGGTATCCTTTGTTGAAGAAGCAGCGATGCACTACTGGGAGCTAGCTGAACACATCTGGTGAGCCAATGACAAGCGGAATATATGTGTAGCCAGCAATCAGTGCTGATTATGAAAAACTGGGGAATGGACAAAGTAGTTATAAGGGGTTAAAATGAGGGGATGTGGGGTGTAAGAAAAAAAAGGCACTGAAATGTGCCTTTACATAGCCGTCTATGGGGTCTGTGTGTTCCCTGTAAATGTATATGTATATTCTTACATACATTTGTATTTATGTGTTAATATGTATATGCTTACATACATTTGTATTTATGTGTTAATATGTATATGCTTACATACATTTGTATTTATGTGTTAATATGTATATGCTTACATACATTTGTATTTATGTGTTATTATATATATGCTTACATACATTTGTATTTATGTGTTATTATGTATATGCTTAAATACATTTGTATTTATGTGTTATTATGTATATGCTTACATACATTTGTATTTATGTGTTAATATGTATATGCTTACATACATTTGTATTTATGTGTTAATATGTATATGCTTACATACATTTGTATTTATGTGTTAATATGTATATGCTTACATACATTTGTATTTATGTGTTAATATGTATATGCTTACATACATTTGTATTTATGTGTTAATATGTATATGCTTACATACATTTGTATTTATGTGTTATTATATATATGCTTACATACATTTGTATTTATGTGTTAATGTGTATATGCTTACATACATTTGTATTTATGTGTTATTATGTATATGCTTAAATACATTTGTATTTATGTGTTATTATGTATATGCTTACATACATTTGTATTTATGTGTTAATATGTATATGCTTACATACATTTGTATTTATGTGTTAATATGTATATGCTTACATACATTTGTATTTATGTGTTAATATGTATATGCTTACATACATTTGTATTTATGTGTTAATATGTATATGCTTGCATACATTTGTATTTATGTGTTAATATGTATATGCTTACATACATTTGTATTTATGTGTTATTATATATATGCTTACATACATTTGTATTTATGTGTTAATGTGTATATGCTTACATACATTTGTATTTATGTGTTAATATGTATATGCTTACATACATTTGTATTTATGTGTTAATATGTATATGCTTACATACATTTGTATTTATGTGTTATTATATATATGCTTACATACATTTGTATTTATGTGTTATTATGTATATGCTTACATACATTTGTATTTATGTGTTAATATGTATATGCTTACATACATTTGTATTTATGTGTTAATATGTATATGCTTACATACATTTGTATTTATGTGTTAATATGTATATGCTTACATACATTTGTATTTATGTGTTAATATGTATATAAACACATAAATATACAGGTGAAACTCGAAAAATTAGAATATCGTGCAAAAGTTCATTTATTTCACTAATCCAACTTAAAAGGTGAAACTAATATATGAGAGACTCATTACATGCAAAGCAAGATAGTTCAAGCCGTGATTTGTCATAATTGTGATGATTATGGCTTACAGCTCATGAAAACCCCAAATCCACAATCTCAGAAAATTAGAATATTACATGCAATCAATAAAACAAGGATTGTACATAGAACAATATCGGACCTCTGAAAAGTATAAGCATGCATACTGTATGTACTCAGTACTTGGTTTGGGCCCCTTTTGCAGAAATTACTGCCTCAATGCTGCATGGCATGGAAGCTATCAGCCTGTGGCACTGCTGAGGTGTTATGGAAGACCAGGATGCTTCAAGTCAGCATCCCCAAAGAGCTCGTCTGCGGAAGGAAGCATAAAGTGCTCCAAAATCTCCTGGTAGACGGCTGCGTGCACAGTGGACCAACACCAGCAGATGACATGGCTCCCCAAATCAACACAGACTGTGGAAACTTCACACTGGACTTCAAGCATCTTGCAGTGTGTTCCTCTCCATTCTTCCTCCATACTCTGGGTCCTTGGTTTCCAAATGAGATGCAAAATTTGCTCTCATCAGAAAAGAGGACTTTGGACCACTGAGCAACAGACCAGGTCTGTTTTTCTTTAGCCCAGGTAAGACGCTTCTGGCGTTGTTTGTTCAGGAGTGGCTTGACAAGAGGAATACGACATTTGAAGCCCATGTCCAGGATCAGTCTGTGTGTGGTGGCTCTTGATGCACTGACTCCAGCCTCAGTCCACTCCTTGTGAAAGTCCCCAACACTTTTGAATGGCCTTTTCCTGACAATACTCTCCAGGCTGCGGTCATCCCTGCTGCTTGTGCACCTTTTTCTTCCACACTTTTCTCTTCCACATAATTTTCTATTAATGTGCTTTGATACAGCACTTTGGGAACATCCAACTTCTTTTGCAATTACCTTTTGAGGCTTTCCCTCCTTATGGAAGGTGTCAATGATGGTTTTCTGCACAACTGTCAGGTCAGCAGTCTTTCCCATGATTGTGATTCCTACTGAACCAGACTGAGAGTCCATTTCAAGGCACAGGAACCCTTTGCAGGTGTTATGGCTTAATTAGCTGATTAGAGTGGGACACTTTGAGCCTAGAATATTGCACCTTTTCACAATATTCTAATTTTCTGAGATTGTGGATTTGGGGTTTTCATGAGCTGTAAACCATAATCATTACAATGACAAATCACGGCTTGAACTATCTTGCTTTGCATGTAATGAGTCTCTCTCATATATTAGTTTCACCTTTTAAGTTGCATTAGTGAAATAAATGAACTTTTGCACAATATTCTAATTTTTCGAGTTTCACCTATATGTGTATATATTCATATACATAAAAATTTAAACTTTGCTGTCCAATGCTGTGAAACTTAACCCCTACGCTGCACTAGGTTCTGTGCCATGTCTATCGGCATGAGAACGAGGCTCCCATTGGAGCCTATGGATGCTCGCTCTCGTGAGTGCAAAGCTTCCATGCAATGCAAACGCAAGATCATGTTCGCATTGCGCTCAACTTGTAATACCAGCGCACATTTCATGCGTCGGTATTACTGAGTGGAGCGCAAATATCGGGCTCGGGAAAGCGCAATTTTGTGCTCCACTAATAATCTAGCCCACTATTGGGATCCCTTGGACAGTGACCATTATAGGTGGAGGTTCCTTGCAAGGGTGTTATGGGTACTGCGAGTCTGGAGAGGAGAAATCTTTTTCTTTTTTTTTTAAAACTGGGTGCTTAGATTATGGCTTTAGGTGTTATAGTTAGTGAGTAATTCACAGTTAGTTAACTGCAGTTAGGAGGTTGTTATTTTGGTTAATAATGGTAAAGGGTCTGAGTGTGATTAATGTGGTGGGGTTGATAACAGTTAGGGTTAAATAGGATATGGCAAGGGTTTATTGTAGTTAGGCTAATAATAGGCTAATTACAGTAAAGGGTAGTAGTTAGGGATGAGTTGGGGTGGTCCAGATGGTATCAGATTTATAATGCACTATATAAGAATTCTGAAGTATATACAGATCACGCTGGTGCTGTTTTATACCAGCACTTATATAATGCAGCAGGCATATTTTTGTCTGGGTTTACTAAGTGATCATTGTGATTACCTAAAGCCAACTCTTCTTTTAACCCCTGCAGCATACCTCCCAATATTTGTATCAATTAATGACTCAAGTGTGAGGTTTAGTTAGACCAGGGAGGGTTAAATAGAGGCTTCCAAACCCTGTGTTTTAATCAACCTCTGACACGAGAAATGGCATCTATTTCCTATAGGACTTTACTTGATATCATAACTTAACCGCTTCCAACCTACACCACCTCATGTTAGAAAGATTTAAATATATACATTTCTGAGGAATAATGGATTAAGATCTTTCTATAAAAAAAATCTTCAATTTTTACTTCAGTATTAGAAACCAATTTTAAACTGATGATCAGATAGTATTTCATACCATTCCGACTACAGTCTACCTACCTCTCCAGTTCAGAAGAGTGCTGGAGAGAGTGTGGGGAAAAAGGCACCCTTGGCCATAATTGGTGGGATTGTGAGATTATTAAATCCTATTTGACCCAAATAATGAACTCTATTGAATATTACTCATTAATTATGATTTTAAACTAACCCCGAAAGATAGCACGTAAATATAAACAAACCCTATTTAAAATAAAGCCAAATAGTGCCAAACACCTTATCCCCCTCCACAGGAAACCAACAAGCTGCCCGTCTTTGCCTGTTTGGAAACGTGCAGTCGTATGTGCGCTCCAACTTGACAAGAACTTTTTTATGTTAATGCAGATTTTTTTAAATTATTTTTAAACTTTATTGGAATAGTGTCTCTTGAGGCCATGTAGGGGTGGGGCTCACCTGACACACTTACACACTACACTATAATGTCTTTACTAAACTTAATATAATAATACATCGTATACAGAACTTGATTGATTGATACCTTTTCCTATATGTATGAGATTATTCTGTACCATTCTACACATGACTAATATGCATACTACTATCCCTTTAGCAGAAATTCATTTAAATAGGCATTTGTACTTTGCTTATAATTTCTATTTATTTTCTTCTATTTATTTTTTTAACGGAATTAACTAAATATAGACAATGTTAAAAAATTTAATATAAATGTTTAAAATAAAAAATGAGTGGCTGTGGACAGGGCAAAAATATCGGGGGGGGGAACATTTGAAAACAAACCTAATTTTCTGTTGAGTCGGGATTACTGATGATTTCTCTAGGCTTATTATGGAGATCCCTCTGGGAGGAAACAGATAAGCTGAAAATGACCAAGTATCCCTTGACATCACAAAGTACCTGGGAAGTTTTTTGTTTAAACGAGAAGCAATCAGATCTATCTCTGGGAGACCCAAAAGATCCACAATCTGATTGAGTACATCCTGGTGAAGAGACCATTCCCCTGGATGTAGTGATTGACGACTGAGAATAAATTGCAGAAATTAGACAGGAATTAATTTACGCCCAAGAGAGAATTTGCGTCGTTTCCCCCATGGCTAAGGCACTGTGAGTTCCCCCCTGATGGTTGACAAAAGCTACTGCTGTGACAGTGTCTGTTTGGAAAGAGAACCCTAAAAATAGCATGGAGTTCCAGAACATTTATTAGTAACCTCGGCTCCCGAAGATCCCAAACTCCCTGTGTTCTCAGAGACCCCCAAACAGCTCCCCAACCTAAAATACTTGCATCTGTGGTAATCCCCAAAGATATGTTTTTTGATCCTGTTTTGACATTTAACAAAGGTGTAATGATACACCGAAACGTTATGTCCTTTTACTAATAATTTGGAAGAAATGCTATATTTTATGAAGACCAGCGAGTGCCTTTTCTTTGATGGGAGTCTATATATATATATATATATATATATATATATATATATATATATATATATATTATATATATATATATATATATATAGCCTGCACAAGTACTTGAAGTTCGTCGTAACTGCAAGCCTACAAGTAGTTTGCCAGAAGCACTGCGGTTGGGAGTCCAGCAGGGAGTGCAAAAATCTTCTTTGTAGTCACTGTGTCCTGCAGGCAGTGCCACTGACACCAATGGTTTACCAATGCCTTAAAATGATAGGCCTGTGTGTACTAATAATCTACAGTTTATGACTGGGAGGCAGTGATAATCTTAGGTTAGTGAATTTGGGGCTGTTTGATATACAGTTAATAGAGTCTGTGAATACAGACATTAAAGGGCCAGTAAACCTAGCAAATAATGTTATACAATTTTGCACATAGTGCAGAATTACATAACATTAGCTTAGCTCCAGATTTCTAAAGTGAAGGGTTAAATAGATATCACGCAAAGAAAACAGAACGCCGCTCCTGGCTCTACTGAGCGGGTCTGTTTTCTTCTGCTATGTGCATCGCGGTCACACTGTCTAGTCACAGCTCGCCCGATCGCGCTATTAAAAATCAATGTAGCTCGCTCCCGCTTTGGTAGCGGGAGCGAGTTACATTGATTTTAATAGCGCTATAGGGCCGGCTGTGATTAGACAGCGTGCCCAGATGCGCTTAGGAGAAGAAAACAGACCCGCTCAGTAGAGCCAGGAGCGGCGTTCTGTTTTCTTTGAATAACTCAGTGTGCATTTATATATATTATTATATTTACATAATTAATTCTTTACTTGTTAACTTGGTCATTGTATCAAAGGTTGCAGGACTGAACTCAACAGGCTGTGATATCATTTAAATTAAACACATAACACATTATGGGCTAGATTATAAGTGAAGTGGAGCACTAATTTATTGCGCGCCCAGAAACGGTGCACAATAAATAACCAGTCTTGAGCTCGCGGTAGCAATTAGCACTCAAAAAAATAACGAGATTAGATCTCTGATTTATTTTCTAAAAGTCCCCCAATTGGCCCCTTGTTTCAATATAGTAATCTTTATTAAAAAATAAAAATGGAAGCCTATTTAATTTTTAATAAAGTAACTGCAAAAAGCAGTTATAAGGGGCTAAAAGTAACGGCTGAGGGGTGTTGTAAAAAAAAAAAACGACACTGAAAAGTGCCTTTACATACGTTTCTATGGGAACTGTGTGTTCCCTGTAAATATATATGTATATATTTAAAATTGCTGCCCATCGCTGTGCGACATATCCCTTCCTCTCCGCTAGTTCTCATGCCATGTCTGACGGTATGAGAACGAGGCTCCCATTGGAGCCTATGGAAGAGCGATTTTGTGAGCACAATGCTTCCGTGCAATGTGAACGCGAGGTCACATTCACATTGCAAATAACTTGTAATACCAGCACACATTTGCACTGGTATTACTCAGTTAAATGCAAATATCACGCGGTTGGGGGCCCAGCTTCAACAAATTTTTTTTATTTTTTTTTTACATAAAAAAAACGTTGACCTGCCATTGCCTGCACTGAAATCATGTGAGTGTGACATGATGCTTCACTAGTGTCTCTGACTACAGGGGTTAGTGTTTCTGTTTTACCCATTGGTGTTTATGTGTGTGCATGTGTATGTGTGTATGTATGTATGTGTGTGTATTTATGCATGTATGTGTGTGTGTATGTTTGTGGAACCAGCAAGTTACAGACCTTTTTTTACTACAGCATGGGGGGGGGGGGGGGGGGTAAAGTGTCAGTCTATACAGTGCCACTATATACAGTACGGGGGGGCTAGACTATGTCACAGAATACTGTGGTCACTTTATAAAGTACTGGGGTGGGTAGGGTCAGGCCAGCCATCTCACCGGCAGATTACAGACTGTGTCACTGACTCACTATATACAGTACTGTTGGGTTAAACAGTGTCACTATATACAGTGATAGGGGGTCACACCATCTCACATACTGTGGGTACAGGGTACCTCCTTTTGCATGTAATCTGGTTCACATTTTCTTTCTGTGTTAAATGTAAAAAACAAAAATATATATGTATCAAATTCACTTTTTTGGGGGGAGGGTGGGGGGACCCTTCTTAGATTCTTGCACCTGGGCCCTGTGGTTTCTAGTTACGCCTAAAACCTGGGGTGGGGGAGCAGAGTTTTGAGTGCCCAGGACAGCACAGAACCTAAATACGCCACTGCCTTAGAGGATCTAGATTCTTGTGAGAGATCTCAAAGTGCTTTATAATTTTATATAAATGGACCCTTAAGAACTGATGATCAAAACCTTGCCGGCAGAGAGAGGAATCTTGCAAAATCTTTGAGTTTTTTTTTAACATTCCAATTCAATGTATGTGTCTGTCCTTTACATCTAGTACCTTACATAGGAAGATAAAGCGCTCAAGCTAAACATTTGCTTTTCCAAAATTCTTTGAAGGACCTTGAGCTACTGACAAGATTGCTTAGATCATCTCAGTATCTTTCGGTGGTGCCGGCCGATGGAGATAATGATCCACCAAAACACTCCTCAATTTATCTTCAAAGAAAGGCATAGGCGAGGGTGCAGAAGGCTTCACACCAGATCTGCTGCAACAAAGAATGTACTCACTGGAATACGCTGATAAATTCAGAACTGTTATGGAAGACTCTTCACGTATAAATCTTCAACAGCTTTAATAAAATGTATTGTTAAAAGCAAATCACAACTCAGGCTCTACGCGTTTCAGCAGATCATCCCCTTTTCTCAAGAGCAAGTGAATCAATAAAAGAACTCAATGTAGCTATTTTATGGATTCACTTGCTCTTGAGAAAGGTGAATCATTACCTGCCTAGGAGAATGGAGAGACAAGGGCTGGTAGAGACCTAAAAGTTTCATTTGTTATTTAAATACCTATTGGTTGTATTTGTACTTTTTACATATATTGACATTCTTAGACCATCTCGCCAGAGCAGAGAGCTTTAGACTCTACATAGATTTCTGTAACTTAGTGTGGCAATATATTTACAGCAGAGACCAATCCTATAAATTATTTAATTCACCTTAAACGGATATGAAACCCACATATTTTCTCTTGTGATTCAGACAGAGAATACCATTTTAAAAAGTTTCGCAATGTATTACTATTATCAAATTTGCTTTGTTCTTATGATATTCTATGTTGAAGAGATACCTAGGTAGTCATCTGGAGCACTATATGGTAGGAAATAGAGCCACCATATAGTGCTCTTACAGATGGATAACATTATAGCAAAACTGCTGCAATAGAGTGCTCCAGAAATGGGCTGGCTCCTAAGCATATGGCCCTGCTTCTCAACAAGAGATACCAAGAGAACGAAGAAAATTGATAATAGAAGTAAATTAGAAAGTTGTTTAAAATTGCTGCTCTATCTGAATCTTGATAAAAATAAAATTTGGGTTTCATATCCCTGTACCAGCTTGTAAATAATATAATTACAAACACTTTTGTAAGGTGAAAGCTTGCAATCTTTATTTTTGCTTGAATGGTTCTATTAAAGGAATGTCCCATTCAAACACATTCTAAAAGGCATCTGAATGAACAAAATTTAAACAGGTACAAATATTTAGCTGTGTTAAAAAAGTTATATGTTTGGGTGCAGCTTATCCCACGGTAAGAAGATAAATCATTGGCTAATATAGACAACTCTCAATGTTTTATTGGTGGACTCTATAAGTCCAAAAGTATCTTTTTATAGCAAAAGCTTCTGTTTACAAAATTTAACAACTGCAAAACATAAAAAAAATCAGATGCAAAAAAAGTAAATAAATCTGGTGGATTTAATATCTCTTTAGAACTTTGTCAGTATAAATCATAGTCCCTTTTGATTTGCATAAAGCTGATTAGTACTAAATAGACCACACCCCCTTCCCCTGCCAGAATCTGGTAATGCTGTAATGTGCGTTGAATTATAATTAAACGTTCATTCATATAAAAATGGCTCCTGCCACAGACAGAGAAGACAATAGCCTTGTTGTCTTACTGACTTTATAGTCTGCAGGGTCATCGCAGATCAGCTCAGGACAAAAGAAAGTGAATTGTATTTTAGTAAGCTGCAAGCGTGTCTTCCTATTGAATGAACACTGAATGTTCTTATGTCAGTGATTTGTAAGGCTCTTTAAACTGAATGAGACAGACAAAGGTCATGGAGATTCTTCCTTCATTTGGCTGCAGTCATGATGGTTTGTCCTTCATCTTGGTGAAGCGGCTACACTTCAAATTACTGTTCCAAGAAAGGTCTCAGTCCCAATCGATCAGAATTCCCTTGTGAAAAACTATTATGGCAGTTTGGCAAATTATTTTTCCCAAAGCCAGTTTAAATAAGCAAAAGGGCCCAAAGTGGTAAAGAAAAAAAAATACAACAATAAAATATAGGTAAAAGCTTAAAAAAAACAAACACATGTAATGCAATAATATATTGTAAGTTTTTCAGCAGGATTTTAACAAGGCAAAAGCATATCTCCCAACATTTCAAAATTAAAAAGACGGACAGCCCGGTCCCCCCCCCCCCCCCCCCCCACGGCAAAAAATATTCTAGATTCTGGCCTTTAAAGTCAGAAAAAATGCACAGTAACACACTACATAACATATGCAGATACACACACACTACATATCATACACTTATACAGGCAGATACACACATACACTAAATAGCATACACTTACACATGCAGATACACACACACTACATAGCATACACTTATACATGCAGATACACACACACACACACCACATAGCATACACTTATACATACAGATACACACATACACTAAATAGCATACACTTACACATGCAGATACACACACACACACACACACACACCACATAGCATACACTTATACATGCAGATACACACACACACACACTACATAGCTTACACTTATACATGCAGATACACACACACACTGCAAAGTATATACTTACACGTGCAGATACACACACACACTACATAGCATACACTTACACGTGCAGATACACACACACACTACAGAGCATACACTTATACTTGCAGATACACACACACACACTATACATAACTTACATTTATACATGCAGACACACACAATCACTACATAGCTTACACATACATGCAGATACACACACACTTATACATGCAGATACACACACACACCACATAGCATACACTTATACATACAGATACACACATACACTAAATAGCATACACTTACACATGCAGATACACACACACACACACACACACACCACATAGCATACACTTATACATGCAGATACACACACACACACACTACATAGCTTACACTTATACATGCAGATACACACACACACTGCAAAGTATATACTTACACGTGCAGATACACACACACACTACATAGCATACACTTACACGTGCAGATACACACACACACTACAGAGCATACACTTATACTTGCAGATACACACACACACACTATACATAACTTACATTTATACATGCAGACACACACAATCACTACATAGCTTACACATACATGCAGATACACACACACTTATACATACAGATACACACACACACTACATAGCTTAAACTTATACATGCAGTTAAACATACACACACTACATAGCATACACTTATATATGCAGACACACACACTACATCATATATGGGTATCTGTAATTCATTGTATGGGGTCCTAGTGTTGGCAAGCACATTAGCTGGCAGTCTGAGGCTACCACTATTCGTTACCCTGGTGTTAGCACTGCTCATCGTATAAAACTGAAGGCATGCTAGTATTATTACCAGGGGTTAGACGTCATCACTACCAGAGGTTAGAGGTCACCATTACCTGAGCTCAGAGGGGTATGCAGCTTTCTTACTCCTGCTTAACCCACACTATTCCTTTTCCACAGGGAATCTAACAGGTATATAACACTGGGAGAAAAAAGCTAGCTGCTTCTGAGTATGGGCCCAATAGAATCGGGACTGTCCCGCGAAAATCGGGACAGTTGGGGCTTGGGGGTATGTAAAAGTAACCTGTGGCAGCTAATTCATTTAATACTGATGGGGGCTGCCAAATCTGAATTTTGTGTGCAATTATTTTCATAGAACTTTAATTAAATATTTTTTACGTCCAAATGCGTTATTGCCTTCCACTAGGAAAATGCAAAAACACTAAAAAAAAACAAAGCTATTAATCCCTCCCACTCTGTATATCTCATTTTTTTTTGCCGCCAGCAAGGAGTGAGGTGAATTCAGAAGTACTGATCTACATAGTATTAAGAGGGGTTCTCTAACCTACCTGAGACCTATTTCCTCCTTAGTGTGCCTGCAAGGGTCAGGAGTTTTTAGCCAAGCAGTGAAAAATCTTTTTTTCCAGTGTGGACATGTCTCAGGCTTCCCAGGTGAAATATAACTCTATCTGTTACTCCCCTGGTCTACAGTGTGCTTTTCCTTGTGTGACACAGCCCTCCAGAGGTGAAATGCAAATTTATCTGCCATCGTCCTGGTCTACAGTGTGCTGCTCCTTGTGTGACACACAGCCCTCCAGAGGTAAAATACGGATTTATCTGCCAGCCCCCTGGTCTTGTGCTGCTCCTTGTGTGACACACAGCCCTCCACAGGTGAAATGCGAATTTATCTGATAGCCCCCTGGTCTACAGTGTGCTGTTCCTTGTGTGCCACACAGCCCTCCAGAGGTAAAATACGGATTTATCTGATAGCCCCCTGGTCTACAGTGTGCTTCTCCTTGTGTGACACACAGCCCTCCACAGGTGAAATGCGGATTTATCTGATAGCCCCCTGGTCTTGTGCTATTCCTTGTGTGCCACACAGCCCTCCAGAGGTAAAATACGGATTTATCTGCCAGCCCCCTGGTCTTGTGCTGTTCCTTGTGTGACACACAGCCCTCCACAGGTGAAATGCGGATTTATCTGATAGCCCCCTGGTCTACAGTGTACTGCTCCTTGTGTGACACACAGCCCTCCACAGGTGAAATGCAGATTTATCTGCCAGCCCCTGGTCTACAGTGTTTTGTTCCTTGTGTGACACACAGCCCTCCACAGGTGAAATGCAGATTTATCTGCCAGCCCCTGGTCTACAGTGTTTTGTTCCTTGTGTGACACACAGCCCTCCACAGGTGAAATGTGGATTTATCTGTCAGCCCCCTGGTCTACAGTGTGCTGCTCCTTGTGTGACACAGCCCTCCAGAGGTGAAATGTGGATTTATCTGTCAGCCCACTGGTCTACAGTGTGCTGCTCCTTGTGTGACACACAGCCCTCCACAGGTGAAATGCGGATTTATCTGTAAGCCCCTGGTCTACAGTGTGCTGCTCCTTGTGTGACACACAGCCCTCCACAGGTTAAATGCGGATTTATCTGCCAGCCCCTGGTCTACAGTGTGCTGTTCCTTGTGTGACATACAGCCTTCACAGATGAAATGTGGATTTATCTGATAGCTCCCTGGTCTAAAGTGTGCTGCTCCTTGTGTGACACACAGCCCTCCACAGGTGAAATGCGGATTTATCTACAGTCCCCTGGTCTTGTGCATTCTCTTGTGCAGAGCTCTGGGGCACATGGTTGCTGGAGCGACCAGGGGTAAATTTAGCAGGTGTTCTGCTCTCCTGTGGCCGACCGGGAGTTCCAGGAGCCTGGCCAGCCTGAGAGGGGTTAGGCGGGTGTCCGTTGTGAGACGGGCAACTGGGAGTTCCAGGAGCCCGGCCAGCCTAGGAGGGTTTTCCTGCTTATACACCAACTCTTCTCTGAACACAAAAACAAGCCAAAACAAAGCAAACAAACAGCTTCCAGAGATGGTGGTTGCTCTGAGGAGCCCAAAACCACTGAGAAACAACAGGGGTGAGGTTGTAGGGGGGTGGGGGATAGCCTTAGCAGTCTGGTATCCGTGACATCTCCCCCCCTCCAGTTCGGCAGACCCGGCTAGACCCTTAACGGGTCGGCCTGGGGCTGTCCGATGGTGGCTCTCCACTTCTCGGTTGCTGAGAGAGGTTAACCATATCTGCTGAGCTTGGGGCATCCTGGGGGGTTCCTGCTGATGTTTATACCCTGCACCCTGGGTGCAGGGATAGTCACATAAGACAATGTCCCAAACAAGTTTTCTAAGGCCGGCTCCAAAACAATTGCTGTCCCACAAGTTCTAGTGTCCTTAAGTTCTATGGCCACACTGCCTCTCTCCGTGACACTCTGTAACCCACCCACAAACAAAGCTAGTGCCGGTTTCCCAGCTGTATTCCCACCCCAGACCAGAGGGGGAGGTTGCTCCTTGGTGGGGCAGGTAAAGCTTGGGTGCCCAAACATGTGGCACCAACTGAATACACTTTTATCCTCCTTGCCCAATGCAACGCCTGCCCCCTGTGAGAAATACTCCGGGACAAGAAAAGGGTAGAGACCCTGCCAAGCTACTGAGGGGAGAGTCCGTCTGTCTCTTCTCCCGAGAAGGAGATCTACCGCTGGGGAGGGAGGTCTGCTACTTCCACTCCATGGGAGCGTGTGCAGCCGCTGGGGAGAGAGACCAACTGTCTCCTCTCCCAGAAAGGGATTCGGCCGCTGGGGAGAGATATCGATACCCGTCTTTCCCTGCAAGGGTTTCTCTGTAAGTGTGCTTTTCCTTGTGTGACACAGCCCTCCAGAGGTGAAATGCAAATTTATCTGCCATCGTCCTGGTCTACAGTGTGCTGCTCCTTGTGTGACACACAGCCCTCCAGAGGTAAAATACGGATTTATCTGCCAGCCCCCTGGTCTTGTGCTGCTCCTTGTGTGACACACAGCCCTCCACAGGTGAAATGCGAATTTATCTGATAGCCCCCTGGTCTACAGTGTGCTGTTCCTTGTGTGCCACACAGCCCTCCAGAGGTAAAATACGGATTTATCTGATAGCCCCCTGGTCTACAGTGTGCTTCTCCTTGTGTGACACACAGCCCTCCACAGGTGAAATGCGGATTTATCTGATAGCCCCCTGGTCTTGTGCTATTCCTTGTGTGCCACACAGCCCTCCAGAGGTAAAATACGGATTTATCTGCCAGCCCCCTGGTCTTGTGCTGTTCCTTGTGTGACACACAGCCCTCCACAGGTGAAATGCGGATTTATCTGATAGCCCCCTGGTCTACAGTGTACTGCTCCTTGTGTGACACACAGCCCTCCACAGGTGAAATGCAGATTTATCTGCCAGCCCCTGGTCTACAGTGTTTTGTTCCTTGTGTGACACACAGCCCTCCACAGGTGAAATGCAGATTTATCTGCCAGCCCCTGGTCTACAGTGTTTTGTTCCTTGTGTGACACACAGCCCTCCACAGGTGAAATGTGGATTTATCTGTCAGCCCCCTGGTCTACAGTGTGCTGCTCCTTGTGTGACACAGCCCTCCAGAGGTGAAATGTGGATTTATCTGTCAGCCCACTGGTCTACAGTGTGCTGCTCCTTGTGTGACACACAGCCCTCCACAGGTGAAATGCGGATTTATCTGTAAGCCCCTGGTCTACAGTGTGCTGCTCCTTGTGTGACACACAGCCCTCCACAGGTTAAATGCGGATTTATCTGCCAGCCCCTGGTCTACAGTGTGCTGTTCCTTGTGTGACATACAGCCTTCACAGATGAAATGTGGATTTATCTGATAGCTCCCTGGTCTAAAGTGTGCTGCTCCTTGTGTGACACACAGCCCTCCACAGGTGAAATGCGGATTTATCTACAGTCCCCTGGTCTTGTGCATTCTCTTGTGCAGAGCTCTGGGGCACATGGTTGCTGGAGCGACCAGGGGTAAATTTAGCAGGTGTTCTGCTCTCCTGTGGCCGACCGGGAGTTCCAGGAGCCTGGCCAGCCTGAGAGGGGTTAGGCGGGTGTCCGTTGTGAGACGGGCAACTGGGAGTTCCAGGAGCCCGGCCAGCCTAGGAGGGTTTTCCTGCTTATACACCAACTCTTCTCTGAACACAAAAACAAGCCAAAACAAAGCAAACAAACAGCTTCCAGAGATGGTGGTTGCTCTGAGGAGCCCAAAACCACTGAGAAACAACAGGGGTGAGGTTGTAGGGGGGTGGGGGATAGCCTTAGCAGTCTGGTATCCGTGACATCTCCCCCCCTCCAGTTCGGCAGACCCGGCTAGACCCTTAACGGGTCGGCCTGGGGCTGTCCGATGGTGGCTCTCCACTTCTCGGTTGCTGAGAGAGGTTAACCATATCTGCTGAGCTTGGGGCATCCTGGGGGGTTCCTGCTGATGTTTATACCCTGCACCCTGGGTGCAGGGATAGTCACATAAGACAATGTCCCAAACAAGTTTTCTAAGGCCGGCTCCAAAACAATTGCTGTCCCACAAGTTCTAGTGTCCTTAAGTTCTATGGCCACACTGCCTCTCTCCGTGACACTCTGTAACCCACCCACAAACAAAGCTAGTGCCGGTTTCCCAGCTGTATTCCCACCCCAGACCAGAGGGGGAGGTTGCTCCTTGGTGGGGCAGGTAAAGCTTGGGTGCCCAAACATGTGGCACCAACTGAATACACTTTTATCCTCCTTGCCCAATGCAACGCCTGCCCCCTGTGAGAAATACTCCGGGACAAGAAAAGGGTAGAGACCCTGCCAAGCTACTGAGGGGAGAGTCCGTCTGTCTCTTCTCCCGAGAAGGAGATCTACCGCTGGGGAGGGAGGTCTGCTACTTCCACTCCATGGGAGCGTGTGCAGCCGCTGGGGAGAGAGACCAACTGTCTCCTCTCCCAGAAAGGGATTCGGCCGCTGGGGAGAGATATCGATACCCGTCTTTCCCTGCAAGGGTTTCTCTGTAAGGGGAGGGAGGACGACTACCTCCGCTCCCAGGGGATGGCTCTGCCGCTGGGGTGAGAGACCGACTGTCTCCTCTCCCGGCTCCTAGCTCTGCCGCTGGGGAGAGAGACCGACTGTCTCCTCTCCCGGGAAGGGGTTCTGTTTACGGGGAGGGAGGATGATTACCTCCACTCCTAGGGGATGGCTCTGCCGCTGGGGAGTGAGACCGACTGTCTCCTCTTCCGGCTCCTGGCTCTGCCGCTGGGGAGAGATACTGACTGTCTCCACTCCCGGGAAGGGGTTCTGTTGCTGGGGAGAGTTATTGACATCCATCTCTACCTGCAAGGGGTTCTCTGTAAGGGGAGGGAGGACGACTACCTCTGCTCCCAGGTTTCCTGGAGCTGTTACAGGTGCTGGGCAGAGGCCGGCGGCTCTCTGCCCTGTTGTCAGCACTTCTGCTGGGGTGGCACCCTTGTCCAAGTCTATAAGCTCAGAGCCAGACTGCTGATCAGGATCTTGCAGCCCTGGTTCCCTTTCTCTTTGCTGCCACTCCTCCACAGTCGAGCTCCATGAATCCCAGAGGGCTGCACCCCAGATCTGTATGCCCCTGGCACGCTGCTTAGCGAGATCCAGCAGCCTCTTGTATTCCTTGACCAGTGCCTCTTCCTGGTCAATTATAAAATCCAGATCGTCCAGCAGCCAGGTCTCCTCCAAGAGATCCAGCAGTTCCTCTTGGAGCCCAGAGATATCCTCCAGACCCTGATCTGTCTCGCTCCCAAACTGTGGGTCCTCTGTCCTTTTTGTAAACAGCAATCCAGGGCCCCCGAAGCCAAAGCCCTCTGTGGGGGAGTCTTCCTCCAGCCATGGCTGCGCTTGCATAGCGAGCCATTGGAGGGCCCGATAGCCGTCCATCTCTTGCTGGATCAGTCTATGTAGATCAGCTAGCCATTCCTTCTTTGGCTGTTCTCCCAGTCTCACGGTCCACCAAACCTGGAATCTCGTGTCATTTGTGGGGAGGACCTTTCCATTTTCCTGCTCCTGTTGCAGAGCCTCCCACCAGAGGTCTCGGAGGGCAAGATTCATCCATGCCAGAACGTCCTTTTCCGAACAAGGGTAATTTGTTCCAGTCAGCATCTTTTGTACTCTCCCTAGGAACTCTGCCTCCCTATTTACCAGCTACTGTGGTACGTCTCCTCTGTCAGCAGAAACTGTGTGAAAGAAGCAGATCCCACCGCTGCCACCAATGTGACGGATACCCCGGCTACCCTGACTGGGTAGCTCCGCCAATAGGGGTCCTGCTTCCTCGCTGCCGACTGCAGCTATGTAGCTGGCAAGTAACCACAGCCTGTAGCCACCTCTGATGCCCGACAGAATCAGTACCCAGGGTCCCACCCTGTGGCAGACTCCAGCTGCCCAGACTGGGTAGCTCTTCCAGCGTGTCCTTCCTCTACCTGGAACAGGCTGCTATGTAGCTCAGGAAAGTGATTTTAGCTGGAGCCAACCCAAATAACTAGACAGACTAGCATCCAGGTTAAACAGGAACTGATTTTATTGAAAACTCACACTCCTTTTATACAGACATCTCATCTTGATAAGAACAGAAGACAATGCCACAAATTTCCTGCCATTCCTGCCCCTCCAGACTGACCGGCGCCTCCATAGAAACCATAGTCCCACAGAATTCCAGGAGACAGTGGTGACGGTTCTGGAGTGATCCCCGGGGCACTTCCAGGGTGTAGTTTCAAAGCTCTCAGTCCCCAGATGCCACAGTCCTAAAATCAGCATGATTCAATTCTGGGGACCGGAGTTACAGTCCATTGAAGTTATGGGGATAGGGGTCTCCAAAACCCCCGATTCCCAAAGGAGCTCCCCTCCGGTAATTCCCCCACCTCTTGTCCTTCCTAGGGGCTACTAATCCCCAAAAGAGCAGAGCTCTGGGGCACATGGTTGCTGGAGCGACCAGGGGTAAAGTTAGCGGGTGTTCTGCTCTCCTGTGGCCGACCGGGAGTTCCAGGAGCCTGGCCAGCCTGAGAGGGGTTAGGCGGGTGTCCGTTGTGAGGCGGCCGACCGGGAGTTCCAGGAGCCCGCCCAGCCTAGGAGGGTTTTACTGGTCATAAACCAACTCTTCTCTGTACACAAAAACAAGCCAAAACAAAGCAAACAAACAGCTTCCAGAGATGGTGGTTGCTCTGAGGAGCCCAAAACCACTGAGAAACAACAGGAGTGAGGTTGTAGGGGGGTGGGGGATAGCCTTAGCTGTCTGGTATCCATGACACAGCCCTCCACAGGTGAAATGCAGATTTAGCTGCCAGCTCCCTCATCTATAGTGTGCTGCTCCTTGTGTGACACACAGCCCTCCACAGGTGAAATGCGGATTTATCTGCTAGCCCCTGGTCTAAAGTGTGCTGTTCCTTGTGTGACACACAGCCCTAAACAATTGAAATATGGCTTTATCTACCAGTCCGCTGGTCTTGTGCTGCTCCTTGTGTGACACACAGCCCTCCACAGGTAAAATGCAGATTTATCTGCCAGCCCCTGGTCTACAGTGTGCTGCTCCTTGTGTGACACACAGCCCTCCACAGGTAAAATACAGATTTATCTGTCAGCCCCCTGGTCTACAGTGTGCTGCTCCTTGTGTGACACACAGCCCTCCACAGGTGAAATGCGGATTTATCTACCAGTCCCCTGGTCTTGTGCTGTTCCTTGTGTGACACACAGCCCTCCACAGGTGAAATGTGGATTTATCTGCCAGCCCCTGGTCTACAGTGTGCTGCTCCTTGTGTGACACACAGCCCTCCACAGGTGAAATGCGGATTTATCTACCAGTCCCCTGGTCTTGTGCTGTTCCTTGTGTGACACACAGCCCTCCACAGGTGAAATGTAGATTTATCTGTCAGTCCCTGGTTTACAGTGTGCTGTTCCTTGTGTGACACACAGCCCTCCACAGGTGAAATGTGGATTTATCTGCCAGCCCCCTGGTCTACAGTGTGCTGCTCCTGGTGTGACACAGCCCTCCACAGGTGAAATGCAGATTTATCTGCCAGTCCCTGGTCTACCGTGTGCTGCTCCTTGTGTGACACAGCCCTCCACAGGTGAAATATGGATTTATCTGCCAGCCCCTGGTCTACAGTGTGCTGCTCCTTGTGTGACACACAGCCCTCCACAGGTGAAATGCAGATTTATCTGCCAGCCCCTGATCTACAGTGTTTTGTTCCTTGTGTGACACACAGCCCTCCACAGGTGAAATGCGGATTTATCTGCCAGCCCCTGGACTACAGTGTGCTGTTCCTTGTGTGACACAGCCCTCCACAGGTGAAATGCGGATTTATCTGCCAGCCCCTGGTCTACAGTGTGCTGCTTCTTGTGTGACAAAAAAAGAATTCACAGAATATACGTATATGCATTTGTAATTGGCTGTTGGCTGTCACATGATACAGGAGGAGTGGAAATAAACATAACTTTGAAATTTGTCAGGAAATAAATCTACTCATTTGAAGTTCAGACTAAGTGCTGTTGCATTGTCTTTTTAGCATGTATTTGTTGATTATGCAAATCTACTGTATTCACTGGTCCTTTATGCGGCGTGGCTCACCTCCTGCTTCTCTTCTGTACCTCAAAAATTGGTGCCGTTTTGACAGCAGTCTTGTGGTATCCAGGGGTTTTGGAGGAGTAAGTTCATCTAAAACTTATTAGAGTTAAAGGGACAGTAAAGTCAAAATTAAATTTTAATTATCAGAAAGAGCAGGATATTTTAAACAACTTTTCATTTACTTCTATTAATTAATTCAATTTGTTCTCTTGATGTCCTTTGTTGAAAATCCTACCTAGGTAGACTCAGTAGTAGCAATGAACTACTTGGAGCTAGCTGCTGATTGGTGGCGGCACATGTCACAGATACTAGGCTGCAGGGGCTGAACCCTTACCCCCCCCATCCCCCTACAACCTCACCCCTGTTGTTTCTCAGTGGTTTTGGGCTCCTCAGAGCAACCACAATCCCTGGAAGCTTTGGTTTGCTTGTCTTTTGAAAAACTGGTGTATGACCAGGAAAACCCTCCTAGGCTGGCCGGGCCCCTGGAACTCCCGGTCGGCCGCCTCACCACGGACAACCGCCTAACCCCTCTTAGGCTGTCCAGGCTCCTGAAACTCCCGGTCGGCCCACAGGACAGCAGGACACCCGCTAACTTTACCCCTGGTCTCTCCAGCAACCATGTGCCCCAGAGCGGAAGGAAGGAAGAATTGAGAACGTTGCTGCAGACTATAGGGAAAGTCGCCAGCAACAAGACAAAGGCAGAGCTCGTAGCCGAACTGATGGAGGACGATCAGGCTAGCGAACAGGCTGGTGGGTCGGACAGTGACAAAAGTGGAGGACAGCCCAGTACAGCCTCCACTCCAGGGACTATGACATCTGACAAACAGCGGCAGGTACAGTGGCAACTGGCTCTCTATGGACCTAACCCCCCCAAGGAGATCATTACTCGGATAGTGACTGACGCCAACAAGATACACATGTTGGAGCTCCAGAAGTCTATAGGGGGGTCATGCCGGATCCCCTGGACCCCCCTTCCCAGCCCAAGAAACGACCTCACGGGGCTTTCCGAACCTTCCAGGATGATGGGAGCGAGGATATCGACCGCCACTTGTTCCAGGCAGAGGAAGGACCCGGTCGATGGCGCTACCCATTCGGGGTAGCAAGAAGTCCGTCACAGCACATATATGCCTCTTGTCATTGGTTCACCTAATGCACCACAGAAGTGTCCTGCTGTATCTGAATCATCAAAAAAACATTTTGGGTTTCATGTCCCGTAAAACCAAATCTTGTGCTTTAATGTTGAAAATATGTTTAATGCTGAAAATATGCTATTTTCAGCATTTAAACAGCATCGCAGCCATTACAAGTCCTGTCGGTATAGGTGTACCGCAAGCCTTTTAGCCTGTAACGCATTGTCAGTTCCACACTTTAATGGGATTACCATAGCGCTGGTATTACAAGTTTTTCTGGAAGGCTAAAAAGCGAGTGTTACACTCTAAAACGACAAGATTCGTACCGCCATCTAAAGTTAGTAGTTATGAGTTTTACGCTACAAAGCCGTAACGTAAAACTCATAACTAATGTGTTAAAAAGTACACTTACACCCATAAACTACCTATTAACCCCTAAACCGAGGCCCTCCCACATCGTAAACACTATAATAAATTTATTAACCCCTAATCTGCCGCTCCCGACATCACCACCACTAATAAAATTTATTAACGCCTATTCAGCCTCTCCCCGACATTGTCACCACTATACTAAAGTTATTAACCCCTAAACCACCGCCCTCCCGCATCACAAACACTATTTAAATATTATTAACCACTAATCTGCAATCTGCCCAATTCGCCCCCACTATATTAAAGTTATTAAGCCCTACACCGCCGCCACTATAATAAACCTATAAACCCCTAAACCGAAAACCCCCCACAATGAAATATAATAAATTAAATTATAAACCCCTTAACCGAAATCCCCCACATCGCAATAAACTAATTTAAACTAGTAACCCCTAAACCTAACGCCCCCCTAACGTTATATTAAAATTACAATTTCCCTAGCTTAAATTAAATTTAAACTTACCTGTCAAATTAAAAAAACTAAGTTTAAACTAACAACTAAACTAATATAATTATTAAACTAAAATTAAACTAACTTCCAATTAAATAAACTAAACTACAAATTATAAAAATCCTAACACTACTCTAAAAATTACAAAGTATCTAATTAAAAAAATAAAATAAAAAAAGACTAAGTTACAAAAAATAGCAAACACTAAATTACGGAAAATAACAAACAAAATGATCAAAAATAAAAAAGAATTATGCCTAATCTAATAGCCCTATCAAAATAAAAAAGCCCACCCAAAATAAAAAAAAACCTAGCCTACAATAAACTACCAATGGCCCTTAAAAGGGCCTTTTGTGGGGCATTGCCCCAAAGATATTAGCTCTTATGTCTGTAAAAAAAAAACATACAAAGACCCCCCCCAACAGTAAAACCCACCACCCAACCATCCCCCCAAAATAAAAAACCTAAATCTGAAAAGGGCATTTGTATGGACATTGCCCTTAAAAGGGCATTTAGCTATTTTGCTGCCCAAACCCATATCTAAAAAAAAACCCACCCAAAAAATCCTTAAAAAAAACACTAACCCACGACAATCCACTTACAGTTTTTGAAGTCCCGCTTGAACGATCTTCATACCGGCGGAGAAGTCCTCATCCAGGTGGTGAGAAGTCTTCATCCAGACGGCCTCTTCAATCTTCATCCCGGCGAGGTCCTCATCCAAGCGGTGAGAAGTCTTCATCCAGACGGCCTCTTCATTCTTCATCCAAGCGGCATCTTCTATCTTGATCTCGGCAGCGCGGAGGGGTCCATCCTGAAGACATCCGGCGCGGAGCATCCTCTTCATACGGTCGCCGCCGTACACTGAATCTTCAATGCAAGGTACGCGATTCAAGATGGCGTCCCTGAAGGCTGAAAGATTTGAATCAGCCAATAGGAATTAGAGCTGCTAAAATCCTATTGGCTGTTCAAATCAGCCAATAGGATTTAAGCAGCTTTAATTCTATTGGATGATGAATCAGCCAATAAAATGAGAGCTGCTTAAATCCTATTGGCTGTTCAAATCAGCCAATAGGATTTAAGCAGCTCTCATTCTATTTGCTGATTCTAGATTAGTCTTTTTTATTTTGGGGTGGGTTTCTTTATTAAAGGGTATTAGAAAAGAATAATTTACATTTTTTTGAATTTTTTTTTTGTAATGGTAGGTTTTTTATTTTTTGGAATTTTAGGTTTTAGTGTAAGGTAGCTTAGGTTTTATTTCACAGGTAAAATAATAATAATAATAACTATTTACTAACTAGTCTACCTAGTTAAAATAAATACAAACTTGCCTATAAAATAAAAATAAAACCTAAGCTAGCTACAATATAACTATTAGTTATATTGTAGCTAACTTAGGTTTTATTTTACAGGTAAGTATGTGTTTAGTTTTAGGTATTATTTAGTTAATAATTGTAAATTTAATTTAAATCTACAGCCTGCCCTTTTAAAATTAAGCAATTACCTAGTATTTACAATGTCATTAGGGCCTGGCAAAAAATACTTAAAAAAATGGATGTCAATTTTAATTTTTCAGAATATCTGTATATAATGGGTAACCCTGGCTTTACTCCGGCGCTTAATTCCAAAATTTTCGGTAACTGGGCGACAAAGGGATTAAGGTACATATCCCAAATTAAAGAACACAATACAGGGAGATGTAAGTTGTTTGCAGACCTGCAAAATGAATTTGGGCTCAGAAACAAAGAATTTTATGCCTTTTTGCAGGTTCGCCATTACATACAGACCTTGATGACAGGTCATGATAAGGAGGATTGGTGTATATTGAAACCAGTAATTAAGTTATTTAAGGCTGGCAAATACTCCATCTCCTTTTTTTATAAGACAGTCATAAGGCGCATGGGTCAGAAGCATCTTCAAAAGATTGCACAGGCCTTGCAAGTTACAACAGAGGTGGTACAGAAAAGTGTCCAATTAGCTGATGTTGCAATTTTATCCTCATCATGGAGAGAGTCACACTTAAAATTAATAAATAGATCATACATCACCCCTAAGATACAAGCCTTCTGGGATGAGGCAGGTGCAGCTTGTTATAAATGTAAACTTAGAAAGGCTGATCTACGTCATTGCTTTTGGAGTTGTTATAAAATAAAGAAATTTTGGTATAAGGTAAATTATTGGCTAAATAAAGTAAATCATGATCAATTTAAAATAATAGAGAATCATGTTTTCTTTTTATTAGATAACCATAAAGAGAGCCAACTACGAAATATCCGTCAGCTTACTGCTGTACTAATGGTATGTAGATTACCGATTTTGAAATACTGGAAATCTAAAAAGTCGCCCAATATGGCAGAATTTAAACAGAAATTACAAAATTTGATTATTATGGAACAAATGGATACTTCTATTAATTCAGAACCACAAATTAAGCGTTTCTTCCTTAAATGGAAGAACATTATTCTTGCAAACCCTATAGAAACTCAAAAACAACTTATTACTCCCTTTAAGGGTACTTTATATTTAGAGCTTGCCATTGCTGAGAATGAATTACTGTATATATAGTGGCTTGAGGGGGGCTCGATGGGCGTCGGAGTGTGCAGAGGACCATTACAATACAGAGGGAGGGGGAGGAGGGGAGAGAGAGGGTGGAGGGGGGAGGGAAGGAAAATATATATATTTTTTTTCTCTTTTTCGTTGTGTTGTTCTACTGTTGTTAGCGCTTGGTGTGTTTTTTGGTTTGTAATATACATGTTTAAAAAGTAAGGAAAAGTAAGCAATATGTATAATCCAATGCTGCTAAGGAATTAACTGATGATGTTAATGCATTGCCATATCTTCTTTCCACGTCTTATTTTCTTATTTTCATAGCACCCTGCGTGGTGTGGTAAGGTATAGAAATGTACAATGGTATATATTGCTGGATATAAATAAATATATAAAAAAAAATAATTATTTAGTTAATAATTGTAAATTTAATTTAAAGGGCCACTGTAAGTAAATATTTTCTATGCCTATTACTAACTAACTACCCCAAATACGCTTTCTATCAATAGCATTTCATTAACATATCTCTACCGTATATCAGAAATCTTGTCTGCAAATTTAATTGTTTTCCAAACCCACTCCATGGGTATCCTTTGCTCTGTACCAATCCGTTTACAATACCTAGGTTTCAAAATGGCGCTTTAAACACAAAGTTATTGGTTTTAAGTATTTTGAACACTCAGTGCTGAAAATAGTGGGCAGGATAACGTGACATCATCTGCGAATTAAAGATATAACTTTTAGAACGTTATGAAACTTTGTTTTGGAGAAAATATAGGTCAGTAGGTTTTTTATTAATGTTTATTAACTTTAATATGTTAGTTGTTTAGCTTAAAAATTATAACAGAAAGTAATCCTTTAAATCTATTTTAATTATGTTAAAGTTAGACGGTGTTAGGTTTACGGTTAGGTTTAGGGGCAGGGTTATGTTTAGGGGTTAATAGTTTAATTTAGGTTGTTGCGATGTGGGGGCTGGTGGTTTAGGGGTTAATAGGTTTATTTAGGTGTAGTGATGTGGGAGGCCAGAGGTTTAGGGGTTAATAACTTTTTTTAGTTGCAGCGATGTCGGGGAACAGCGGAATAGGGGTTAATAACTTTAATATAGTGGTGGCGATGTTGGGATGCGATATCAGGAGTGGCAGATTAGGGGTTAATAACTGTAGGCAGGCGTCGGCAATGCCGGGGGCAGCAGATTGGGGGTGTTTAGACTCGGGGTTTATGTTAGGGTGTTAGGTTTAAAGGGACAGTCTACACCAGAATTTTTATTGTTTAAAAAGATAGATTATCCCTTTATTACTTATTCCCTAGTTTTGCGCAACCAACACAGTTATATAAATACACTTTTAACCTCTGTGATTACCTTATATCTAAGCCTCTGCAAACTGCCCCCTTATTTCAGTTCTTTTGACAGACATCGATTTTAGCCAATCAGAGCTGGCTCACCTGAACTCCACGTGCTTGAGCACAGTGTTATCTATATGACACACATGAACTAACACCCTCTAGTGGTGCAAAAATGTCAAAATGCCCTGAGAGAAGAGGCGGCCTTCAGGGGCTTAGAAATTAGCAGATGAACCTCCTAGGTTTAGCTTTCAACTAAGAATACCAAGAGAACAAATTGGTGCTAAAAATAAATTGGAAAATTGTTTAAAATTACATTCTCTATCTGAATCATGAAAGTTTATTTTGGACTAGACTGTCCCTTTAAACGTTATTTGATTTCCCCCCCCATAGACATCAATGGGGCTGCGTTACGGAGCTTTTCTTTCTGCGATCGCAGGTGTTAGACTTTTTTCTGGCCCGCTCTCCCCATTGATGTCTATGGGGAAAGCGTGCACGAGCAAGTCAAAACAGCGCTTGTTTTTGATTGGGTATGGAGCTTAAAAGCACCATATCGCCCACACAAGCCGGGTTTTGGAAAACGTGTAATGGCAGCGCTATAGGGAATTAAACGTTAATTTCCATATAGCGTTCAAAACTCGTAATCTAGCTGTTTGTTTTTAAAGATCTTTCTGAAAATCCACATAGGGACTTCAGTTTTAAATTGTGCCACCCTTACTGTGTTTGCCACTTGGGGTTAACCCTTTGTGTGCCTTATGACCATGTTCTGTGGTCCTATCTATCAATAGATACTTGCTTCATCTTTACCATTCTATACTTGCTCCACTGCCGTTCAGAAGCCTGTGAACATCTCTGAAGATATCTGGTATGTTTTGGTGTGCCATGGTTGTCGTCAAGTGATTGATGTACGGCGAACAGTGCAGAGGGTGCAGCTTTGTCAAGTGTTGATTGAAGTGCCGAATTATACTGTAGGGCCACAAGGTTTGGGCAAGAGAGGGATGAAATGTTGTAAAGCAGAGGATTCAGTTAATTGGAAAACTCTAGGAGATCCAAGTCATTTAAATTCCTGTAAGCAGGGGCTTGCAAAGATGCAGCAGGTAGAGTAAGAGAGAAAGTTAGTAGATGGTGGTCAGAGAGAGGAAAGCGGAAGTTAAATAAATTGGAAACAGCACAGAGATTAATGAAGACCAGGTCTATGGAGTTGCCTTCACAGTGGGTTGAAAATATCCACTGGAACAGGTCAAAAGAGGTGGTAAGGGATAGAAGTTTAGAGGCAGCAGGCATGTTAGGATTGTCAAGGGGTATGTTCAAGTCCCCTAAAATGAGAGAGAACATTACAAGAGAGAAAGTGTGGAAACCAGGTTTCAAAGTGATCCTGAAATTGTGATGCTGGGCCAGAGAGCCGATAGATAACAGCAACACGAAGAGCTATCCCTGCTTGTGCTAGTGTCTACCTGTTCCTGCCTCTTTGGGGCCAATTTATTAAGCATCGTATGCTGCTCATTCCGTGCGAGCCTTCAGGCTCGCCAGAATCAGGAGTTAAAAAGCCGCTGTCATAAGACCACTGCTCCTTAACCCGTCCACCACCTCTGAGTTGGCGGACTGCAATCATCTGTGTTTGTTTGTCTCCCTGCCTCTGTGTGTGTGTGTGTTTGACTCTCTGCCTCTGTGTGTCTCCCTGGCTCTGTGTGTGTGTCTCCCTGCCTCTGTGTGTGTCTCCCTGCCTCTGTATGTGTGTATCTCCCTGCCTCTGTGTGTGTCTCCCTGCCTCTGTGTGTGTCTCCCTGCCTCTGTGTGTGTGTTTCTTCCTGCCTCTGTGTGTGTGTCTCCCTGTCTCCGTGTGTGTCTCCCTGCCTCTGTGTGTGTGTGTCTCCCTACCTCAGTGTATATGTGTGTTTGCCTCCCTGCCTCTGTGTGTGGGGGCCTCCCTGCCTCTGTTTGTCTCCCTGCTTCTGTGTGTGTTTGTCTCCCTGCTTCTGTGTGTGTCCCTGCCTCAGTGTATGTGTGTGTTTGTCTCCATGCCTCTGTGTGTGTGTATCCCTGTCTCAGTGTATGTGTGTGTGTCTTCCTGCCTCTGTGTGTGTGTGCCCCTGCCTCAGTGTATGTGTGTGTTTGTCTCCGTGCCTCTGTGTATGTGTGTGTTTGTCTCCCTGCCCCTGTGTGTGTGTGTCCCTGCCTCTATGTGTGTGTCCCTGCCTCTGTGTGTGTGTGTTTGTCTCCCTTCCTCTGTGTGTGCATGTGTCTCTCTGCCTCTGTGTGTGGGTGTGTCTCCCTGCCTCTGTGATTCGCCCTGTCTGTGTGGGTGTGTCTCCCTGCCTCTGTGTATGCATGTGTCTCTCTGCCTCTGTGTGTGGGTGTGTCTCCCTGCCTCTGTGTGTGCATGTGTCTCTCTGCCCCTGTGTGTGGGTGTATCTCCCTGCCTCTATGTGTGCATGTGTCTCTCTGCCCCTGTGTGTGGGTGTGTCTCCCTGCCTCTGTGTGTGCATGTGTCTTTCTGCCTCTGTGTGTGGGTGTGTCTCCCTGCCTCTGTGTGTGCATGTGTCTTTCTGCCTCTGTGTGTGAGTGTGTGTGTGTCACTGCCTCTGTGTGCGTGTGTCTCCCTGTCTCTGTGTGTGGGTGTGTCTCCCTGCCTCTGTGTGTGGGTGTGTCTCCCTGTCTCTGTGTGTGGGTGTGTCGCCCTGCCTCTGTGTGTGAGTGTGTGTGTGTCACTGCCTCTGTGTGCGTGTGTCTCCCTGCCTCTGTGTGTGCATGTGTCTTTCTGCCTCTGTGTGTGGGCGTGTTGCCCTGCCTCTGTGCGTGCATGTGTCTTTCTGCCTCTGTGTGTGGGTGTGTCTCCCTGCCTCTGTGTGTGCATGTGTCTTTCTGCCTCTGTGTGTGAGTGTGTGTGTGTCACTGCCTCTGTGTGCGTGTGTCTCCCTGTCTCTGTGTGTGGGTGTGTCTCCCTGCCTCTGTGTGTGGGTGTGTCTCCCTGTCTCTGTGTGTGGGTGTGTCGCCCTGCCTCTGTGTGTGAGTGTGTGTGTGTCACTGCCTCTGTGTGCGTGTGTCTCCCTGCCTCTGTGTGTGCATGTGTCTTTCTGCCTCTGTGTGTGGGCGTGTTGCCCTGCCTCTGTGCGTGCATGTGTCTTTCTGCCTCTGTGTGTGGGTGTGTCGCCCTGCCTTTGTGTGTGAGTGTGTGTGTGTCACTGCCTCTGTGTGTGCGTGTGTCTCCCTGTCTCTGTGTGTGGGTGTGTCTCCCTGCCTTTGTGTGTCTCCCTGCCTCTGTGTGTCTTCTGCCTCCCACAGCTATTAATAAAAAAAATGCTACATTTGTAATTTTTTTATAATGCACTCTACACTAAATTTTGTGGGCAATTGGAGGACATTTTTAAAATGAACCAAAAGGTCTGACCTCTGGTTAATTTTCAGAGCGCTATATGCTACCGCAAACTCACGGTGGCAATAACCAGTCACTTGTAATGGCTAGTTATTTATCGAGCAAATTTGCACGTTTGCGATTGCGTGATAAATTAGCGCTGCTCCACTTGTAAACTAGCCCAGTGTTTAATGTCCCTTTAATATGTGTAAGACAAGTCTGAAATATTTGTAATTATTTGATTTGATGATGTTTGTGACATCATTTGTGAATTAAACCTCAATATATAAGAACGCTTGTTCCACTACCTCCCAGAGGTATATAATTGTTATGAATGGTGAAAGTTACCTGTGCCAGCCACATTGTTAGCTATGACTGGTTAGCTTAGATAAAAAAAAAAAAATTCTATGCAGGAGTGTGGTTCTTCTCTCCAATAACTTTCTGTACAGATACTTTATTCAGTCTGTGCCCTGATGTTACAGTTGCTGGCGCGATAAAGGGACATGAAAGTCAAAATATTTTGATAGTTCATATAACGCATGCAATAAAAAATAAGTTTCAAATTACTTCTGTTATAAAGTGTACTTCGTTCTCTTGTATTCTTGCTGAAGAGCATACCTGAGTAGCTCATGAGTGTGCTCATATGTTGATCACTACATGGCAGCAGTGTTTACAATAATGTTGTTAACAATGTTATATATCTAGTGTTCAAGACAAATGTGTACACTCCTAAACCTACGTAGGCATGCACTTCAACAAAAATATCAAGAGATCAAGTAAATTTGATAACAGAAATAAATAAGAAAGTTTTTTTTGCATGCTCAATCTAAATCATAACTTGTATGTTCCTTTGTATTAGTTCTTTTATTTATGTCCCTTTAATTCTACTGTACAGTTAGTTGTCCTGGCTTATACCATGACTACTGACTGTACTGACTTATCCTATGACTATTTTCTGTTCTGACTTGCCCTGTGAATATTGACTGTACTGACTTGCCCCATGACTCTGACCATTGACTTTGATCTCAGACTTTTTTTTTCTTGCTTCCTCCCTGGCTTATTGTAGCTTCATCTCTTGCTAATTCTGCACCTCAGCGTTTGGACCATACCAACCTGCCAGATGGTTCTACAGAATGTAAAACCCAGACAATACAATTCTTGGAGCCTGCATGTGGCTAAACTCCCACTAGTGTTTGGCTGCTGATATCTTTTCTGACTCAGTTGCTTAGTGAAGGGATACCTCCATGTCTTTTCCACCCCTGAATGTTTCCTACCATTTGCCAGCCCTTCAAACGCATCTGCCAGGAATTCTTTAGTGCCAAATGCATCCACAGATCTTTTAGGGATTCTGCAAACTCAAGTTCCAATGATACAGAGGTTTCTGGCATCCAGCTTCAGTACAGAGAATTGATCTTTTCCTTTACATTGTCAGGTATCCAAGGGAACAAACTGATTATCATATTTGGGTGCACATAGTCTAATGTGTGTCTCTTGTTGATGCAGGATTCTGCTATAATGAGAGTGTATATTGTTTGTTTGTTTTATGCTCTATACTCACTTCATACTTTGTACTTTGGTTGGTTCTTTAGTGCAATTTCTCATGGCTAATATGCAATACCCAATGGTTAAATTAACACTATATTATGATCTATGTTATAGAATATATTATTTCTCCTGCAAGTTGTTGTTGCTGATTTTGCCCTTCCTTCATAATTCTGCCAACATGATATTAGGTTCCTCATCTGACATTACAGTTCAGGTGACGCACCTTGCACCAGTGCTTCCCAGCTGTTGGCTCAACAGCTCCCCCAGTGTTTTTTTTTAACCCTGCAGATGTATTTGTCCAGAAAGCTATAGTTAAAGGGCCATTATACACTCATTTAAGGGTTTAAATTTTTTAGCTAAGTTCAGTCAACATAATACCAACCCTACACAATTCCAAACATACATATATGCAATAAAGACACAACACTCAGGGTTGGGAGAAAAAAACACCTCCCCAACGGGGGGAGGGGTTGCTTTATTAATTAAGTAAATAAATAACTTTAATACTGCATAGCTACCCAGCTGGCAAGATGATCTTGTCCTCTAAGGGGTGTGGCCGCCCTGGGAATGAGGACGCCCTCATTCCGCCTACGTCTCCGCCCAAGGAAGATCGACCAGCGAGCCGACCTATCCCTAGCCCCTTGTGACTAGGGTCCTGAACGCCCGCTGTACTTTCCTTCTATGATGCTACCGACCAATTGGAATTTTATGCCACACCCCTTTGCGCCACACTTGGGAAAGCATGCCGCCATGCAGACCCCCAACCAAACAATTTAGGGTTAAAGGAGTCTCCAACACTGGATAGTCAACGGTCCCCCAGCCAAAAGACTGTTAGTCCCGAAGGGAGACCCCATACTACCATTTAGCACCTCTGGGCTTACAAAGGTCCACATGACTATGTAGCCCCCCGCCAAAGGAAATTGAGCCAGCTGCCTTAGAACTGCACACCTCCATCTGCTTCAGGACCTGTAAAAGAACGACATCGAACAACCAACAAACAGGGAGGGCTGGGAGGGAAGACAAGAAACAGGTTAATGGTTTCTACTTTCAGTTCTGCAGCTCTATTATCAGCTCTGAATCTCCTCCTCCTAAGCTCCCTTCCCCTGCCCTGCAGGGAACACATCCTTCTAACACAATCCTAATTTCTCCTTCCTTTCAAAAAATTAACCCTTAACTTGTTACATCCCTAAATAGGTCTTCCACTTTTCCTTTTCTTTGCATAAATGTTTTGTAGATGATCTATTTATAAAGCCCATAAAGTTAGTTTTTTTTAAAAAATGTATAATTTTGCTTATTTTTAAAGAACATTGCTCTGATTTTCAGACTCCTAACCAAGCCCCAAAGTTTTATTTGAATACCGTCAGCTACCTACTCCAGCTTGCTCCTGTTTGTGTAAAGGGTCATTTCATATGCAAAAGAAGGGGGAGGGGGGAGTGTCTTATTTCCCACTTGCAGTGGGCTTTCCAGCTACCTTTTCAACAGAGCTAAACTGAGAGCTTCTAAGTAAGTTTTTTTAAAACCATTTTATACTGGATTTTTATATCAGTATCTGTGCATCTTATTCTTTATAGTAGTGTCTATTACATGCAGTTATATGAAAATGAGTGTATACTATCCCTTTAAGCCTGCAGAATCAGGATACCTTGACCCCCAGGTTTCAATTGTAAAAGGTTTCTGGAATTTGTATTCAATACTGAGCATCATTTTCTTCTTGACAGCTGTTGAACTAAAGAATAACATCATTTTTATTTATTTATTTAACTTGAACCTTAATCATTCAGATGGAACAAACAATTAAAAAAAAAGTTCAGTTTAGTTCTGTGTTATCAAATGTAACCCTCCCCATTAATAAAGCTTTTTATGATAACATACTGACGACATAGATAGACAAACAGATATAGATAGACTAGATAGATATAGACAGATAGATAGGTATATAGATAGATATAGATAGATAGACAAGATAGATAGATAGATAGATAGATAGATAGATAGATAGACAAGATAGATAGATAGATAGATAGACAAGATAGATAGATAGACAGACAGATAGATAGAATACCTAAATTTTTCCAGTTTTTATTGAAATGTACACAGTTTAATGTCTCAATGTACTTTGAAATTAAAAAGGAACCACAGGAATAAATTTAATGTAAATTTTAGCCACCTACTTGTGACATTTATTTTATAATGCAAAATATTTTTTTTTGGAAAATTCTTCCCAACGCTGTTGCAGAAGTTCACACACATGGGGTTGCACCTGTGGGCTTCTTCGCTCTTAACCTTCTGTCCAGTTCGTCCACAAACCAGCTCAATGGTTTTTAAGTCTGGTGACTGTGCTGCTAATTCCATGGTTTGAAGCCTACTGTCTTGTACATTTCTGTTAAGGTCGTTCTGACATAGCCTGGAGGTTGGTTTTGGGTCATTATCTTGCTATAGTTGTCATTTTGCTTCAGGGTGCAAACCTCTGGATCCAGCAAGAGAACCCAAGACCATCAAGCGTAATCCCTCCATGTTTGACGGTTGGTGCGATACAATGAAGAACCATCCTTTCAACTACTAAATCTCACACAAAAACCCTGCATAATGAACTGAAAATGTCAGACACATTGTGCTTAAGACCTGCATGATGTCAGACTCATTGTGCATAATACCTGCATGATGTCAGACACATTATGCTTAAGACCTGCATGATGTCAGACTCATTGTGCATAAGACCTGCATGATGTCAGACTCATTGTGCATAAGACCTGCATGATGTCAGACTCATTGTGCATAAGACCTGCATGATGTCAGTCTCATTGTGCTTAAGACCTGCATGATGTCAGACTCATTGTGCATAAGACCTGCATGATATCAGACTCATTATGCATAAGACCTGCATGATGTCAGTCTCATTGTGCATAAGACCTGCATGATGTCAGTCTCATTGTGCATAAGACCTGCATGATGTCAGACTCATTATGCATAAGACCTGCATGATGTCAGTCTCATTGTGCATAAGACATGCATGATGTCAGTCTCATTATGCATAAGACCTGCATGATGTCAGTCTCATTGTGCATAAGACCTGCATGATGTCAGACTCATTATGCATAAGATCTGCATGATGTCAGTCTCATTGTGCATAAGACCTGCATGATGTCAGAATTGTTGTGCATAAGACCTGCATGATGTCAGTCTCATTGTGCATAAGACCTGCATGATGTCAGACTCATTGTGCATAAGACCTGCATGATGTCAGTCTCATTGTGCATAAGACCTGCATGATGTCAGATTTATTGTGCATAAGACCTGCATGATGTCAGACTCATTGTGCATAAGACCTGCACGATGTCAGTCTCATTGTGCATAAGACCTACATGATGTCAGATTTATTGTGCATAAGACCTGCATGATGTCAGACTCATTGTGCATAAGACCTGCATGATGTTAGACTCATTGTGCATAAGACCTGCGTGATGTCAGACTCATTGTGCATAAGACCTGCGTGATGTCAGACTCATTGTGCATAAGACCTGCATCATATCAGACTCATTATGCATAAGACCTGCCTGATGTCAGTCTCATTGTGCATTAGACCTGCATGATGTCAGTCTCATTGTGCATAAGACCTGCATGATGTCAGACTCATTGTGCATAAGACCTGCATGATGTCAGACTCATTATGCATAAGACCTGCATGATGTCAGACTCATTGTGCATAAGACCTGCATGATGTCAGACTCATTGTGCATAAGACCTGCATGATGTCAGTCTCATTGTGCTTAAGACCTGCATGATGTCAGACTAATTGTGCATAAGACCTGCATGATGTCAGACTCATTGTGCTTAAGACCTGCATGATGTCAGACTCATTGTGCTTAAGACCTGCATGATGTCAGACTCATTGTGCTTAAGACCTACATGATGTCAGACTCATTGTGCTTAAGACCTGCATGATGTCAGTCTCATTGTGCATAAGACCTGCATGATGTCAGACTCATTGTGCATAAGACCTGCATGATGTCAGTCTCATTGTGCATAAGACCTGCATGATGTCAGATTTATTGTGCATAAGACCTGCATGATGTCAGACTCATTGTGCATAAGACCTGCACGATGTCAGTCTCATTGTGCATAAGACCTACATGATGTCAGATTTATTGTGCATAAGACCTGCATGATGTTAGACTCATTGTGCATAAGACCTGCGTGATGTCAGACTCATTGTGCATAAGACCTGCTTGATGTCAGACTCATTGTGCATAAGACCTGCATGATGTCAGACTCATTGTGCTTAAGACCTGCATGATGTCAGACTCATTGTGCATAAGACCTGCATGATGTCAGACTCATTGTGCATAAGACCTGCATGATGTCAGACTCATTGTGCATAAGACCTGCATGATGTCAGACTCATTGTGCATAAGACCTGCATTCAGACTCATTGTGCATAAGACCTGCATGATGTCAGACTCATTGTGCATAAGACCTGCATGATGTCAGTCTCATTGTGCATAAGACCTGCATGATGTCAGACTCATTGTGCATAAGACCTGCATGATGTCAGTCTCATTGTGCATAAGACCTGCATGATGTCAGATTTATTGTGCATAAGACCTGCATGATGTCAGACTCATTGTGCATAAGACCTGCACGATGTCAGTCTTATTGTGCATAAGACCTACATGATATCAGATTTATTGTGCATAAGACCTGCATGATGTCAGACTCATTGTGCATAAGACCTTCATGATGTCAGTCTCATTGTGCATAAGACTTGCATGATGTCAGAGTCATTGTGCATAAGACCTGCATGATGTCAGACTCATTGTGCATAAGACGTGCATGATGTCAGACTCATTGTGCATAAGACCTGCATGATATCAGACTCATTGTGCATAAGACCTGCACGATGTCAGTCTCATTGTGCATAAGACCTACATGATGTCAGATTTATTGTGCATAAGACCTGCGTGATGTCAGACTCATTGTGCATAAGACCTGCATGATGTCAGACTCATTGTGCTTAAGACCTGCATGATGTCAGACTCATTGTGCATAAGACCTGCATGATGTCAGACTCATTGTGCATAAGACCTGCATGATGTCAGACTCATTGTGCATAAGACCTGCATGATGTCAGACTCATTGTGCATAAGACCTGCATTCAGACTCATTGTGCATAAGACCTGCATGATGTCAGACTCATTGTGCATAAGACCTGCATGATGTCAGACTCATTGTGCATAAGAACTGCATGATGTCAGACTCATTGTGCATAAGACCTGCATGATGTCAGACTCATTGTGCATAAGATCTGCATGATGTCAGACTCATTGTGCATAAGACCTGCATGATGTCAGACTCATTGTGCATAAGACCTGCATGATATCAGACTCATTATGCATAAGACCTGCATGATGTCAGTCTCATTGTGCATAAGACCTGCATGATGTCAGTCTCATTGTGCATAAGACCTGCATGATGTCAGACTCATTATGCATAAGACCTGCATGATGTCAGTCTCATTGTGCATAAGACATGCATGATGTCAGTCTCATTATGCATAAGACCTGCATGATGTCAGTCTCATTGTGCATAAGACCTGCATGATGTCAGACTCATTATGCATAAGATCTGCATGATGTCAGTCTCATTGTGCATAAGACCTGCATGATGTCAGAATTGTTGTGCATAAGACCTGCATGATGTCAGTCTCATTGTGCATAAGACCTGCATGATGTCAGACTCATTGTGCATAAGACCTGCATGATGTCAGTCTCATTGTGCATAAGACCTGCATGATGTCAGATTTATTGTGCATAAGACCTGCATGATGTCAGACTCATTGTGCATAAGACCTGCACGATGTCAGTCTCATTGTGCATAAGACCTACATGATGTCAGATTTATTGTGCATAAGACCTGCATGATGTCAGTCTCATTGTGCATAAGACATGCATGATGTCAGTCTCATTATGCATAAGACCTGCATGATGTCAGTCTCATTGTGCATAAGACCTGCATGATGTCAGACTCATTATGCATAAGATCTGCATGATGTCAGTCTCATTGTGCATAAGACCTGCATGATGTCAGAATTGTTGTGCATAAGACCTGCATGATGTCAGTCTCATTGTGCAAAAGACCTGCATGATGTCAGACTCATTGTGCATAAGACCTGCATGATGTCAGTCTCATTGTGCATAAGACCTGCATGATGTCAGATTTATTGTGCATAAGACCTGCATGATGTCAGACTCATTGTGCATAAGACCTGCACGATGTCAGTCTCATTGTGCATAAGACCTACATGATGTCAGATTTATTGTGCATAAGACCTGCATGATGTCAGACTCATTGTGCATGAGACCTGCATGATGTTAGACTCATTGTGCATAAGACCTGCGTGATGTCAGACTCATTGTGCATAAGACCTGCATCATATCAGACTCATTATGCATAAGACCTGCCTGATGTCAGTCTCATTGTGCATTAGACCTGCATGATGTCAGTCTCATTGTGCATAAGACCTGCATGATGTCAGACTCATTGTGCATAAGACCTGCATGATGTCAGACTCATTATGCATAAGACCTGCATGATGTCAGACTCATTGTGCATAAGACCTGCATGATGTCAGACTCATTGTGCATAAGACCTGCATGATGTCAGTCTCATTGTGCTTAAGACCTGCATGATGTCAGACTAATTGTGCATAAGACCTGCATGATGTCAGACTCATTGTGCTTAAGACCTGCATGATGTCAGACTCATTGTGCTTAAGACCTGCATGATGTCAGACTCATTGTGCTTAAGACCTACATGATGTCAGACTCATTGTGCTTAAGACCTGCATGATGTCAGTCTCATTGTGCATAAGACCTGCATGATGTCAGACTCATTGTGCATAAGACCTGCATGATGTCAGTCTCATTGTGCATAAGACCTGCATGATGTCAGATTTATTGTGCATAAGACCTGCATGATGTCAGACTCATTGTGCATAAGACCTGCACGATGTCAGTCTCATTGTGCATAAGACCTACATGATGTCAGATTTATTGTGCATAAGACCTGCATGATGTTAGACTCATTGTGCATAAGACCTGCGTGATGTCAGACTCATTGTGCATAAGACCTGCGTGATGTCAGACTCATTGTGCATAAGACCTGCATGATGTCAGACTCATTGTGCATAAGACCTGCATGATGTCAGACTCATTGTGCATAAGACCTGCATGATGTCAGACTCATTGTGCATAAGACCTGCATTCAGACTCATTGTGCATAAGACCTGCATGATGTCAGACTCATTGTGCATAAGACCTGCATGATGTCAGTCTCATTGTGCATAAGACCTGCATGATGTCAGACTCATTGTGCATAAGACCTGCATGATGTCAGTCTCATTGTGCATAAGATCTGCATGATGTCAGACTCATTGTGCATAAGACCTGCATGATGTCAGTCTCATTGTGCATAAGACCTGCATGATGTCAGATTTATTGTGCATAAGACCTGCATGATGTCAGACTCATTGTGCATAAGACCTGCACGATGTCAGTCTCATTGTGCATAAGACCTACATGATATCAGATTTATTGTGCATAAGACCTGCATGATGTCAGACTCATTGTGCATAAGACCTTCATGATGTCAGTCTCATTGTGCATAAGACTTGCATGATGTCAGAATCATTGTGCATAAGACCTGCATGATGTCAGACTCATTGTGCATAAGACCTGCATGATGTCAGACTCATTGTGCATAAGACCTGCATGATATCAGACTTATTGTGCATAAGACCTGCACGATGTCAGTCTCATTGTGCATAAGACCTACATGATGTCAGATTTATTGTGCATAAGACCTGCATGATGTTAGACTCATTGTGCATAAGACCTGCGTGATGTCAGACTCATTGTGCATAAGACCTGCGTGATGTCAGACTCATTGTGCATAAGACCTGCATGATGTCAGACTCATTGTGCTTAAGACCTGCATGATGTCAGACTCATTGTGCATAAGACCTGCATGATGTCAGACTCATTGTGCATAAGACCTGCATGATGTCAGACTCATTGTGCATAAGACCTGCATGATGTCAGACTCATTGTGCATAAGACCTGCATTCAGACTCATTGTGCATAAGACCTGCATGATGTCAGACTCATTGTGCATAAGACCTGCATGATGTCAGACTCATTGTGCATAAGACCTGCATGATGTCAGACTCATTGTGCATAAGACCTGCATGATGTCAGACTCATTGTGCATAAGATCTGCATGATGTCAGACTCATTGTGCATAAGACCTGCATGATGTCAGACTCATTGTGCATAAGACCTGCATGATATCAGACTCATTATGCATAAGACCTGCATGATGTCAGTCTCATTGTGCATAAGACCTGCATGATGTCAGTCTCATTGTGCATAAGACCTGCATGATGTCAGACTCATTATGCATAAGACCTGCATGATGTCAGTCTCATTGTGCATAAGACATGCATGATGTCAGTCTCATTATGCATAAGACCTGCATGATGTCAGTCTCATTGTGCATAAGACCTGCATGATGTCAGACTCATTATGCATAAGATCTGCATGATGTCAGTCTCATTGTGCATAAGACCTGCATGATGTCAGAATTGTTGTGCATAAGACCTGCATGATGTCAGTCTCATTGTGCATAAGACCTGCATGATGTCAGACTCATTGTGCATAAGACCTGCATGATGTCAGTCTCATTGTGCATAAGACCTGCATGATGTCAGATTTATTGTGCATAAGACCTGAATGATGTCAGACTCATTGTGCATAAGACCTGCACGATGTCAGTCTCATTGTGCATAAGACCTACATGATGTCAGATTTATTGTGCATAAGACCTGCATGATGTCAGACTCATTGTGCATAAGACCTGCATGATGTTAGACTCATTGTGCATAAGACCTGCGTGATGTCAGACTCATTGTGCATAAGACCTGCGTGATGTCAGACTCATTGTGCATAAGACCTGCATCATATCAGACTCATTATGCATAAGACCTGCCTGATGTCAGTCTCATTGTGCATTAGACCTGCATGATGTCAGTCTCATTGTGCATAAGACCTGCATGATGTCAGACTCATTGTGCATAAGACCTGCATGATGTCAGACTCATTATGCATAAGACTTGCATGATGTCAGTCTCATTGTGCATAAGACCTTCATGATGTCAGTCTCATTGTGCATAAGACTTGCATGATGTCAGAGTCATTGTGCATAAGACCTGCATGATGTCAGACTCATTGTGCATAAGACATGCATGATGTCAGTCTCATTATGCATAAGACCTGCATGATGTCAGTCTCATTGTGCATAAGACCTGCATGATGTCAGACTCATTATGCATAAGATCTGCATGATGTCAGTCTCATTGTGCATAAGACCTGCATGATGTCAGAATTGTTGTGCATAAGACCTGCATGATGTCAGTCTCATTGTGCATAAGACCTGCATGATGTCAGACTCATTGTGCATAAGACCTGCATGATGTCAGTCTCATTGTGCATAAGACCTGCATGATGTCAGATTTATTGTGCATAAGACCTGCATGATATCAGATTCATTGTGCATAAGACCTGCACGATGTCAGTCTCATTGTGCATAAGACCTACATGATGTCAGATTTATTGTGCATAAGACCTGCATGATGTTAGACTCATTGTGCATAAGACCTGCGTGATGTCAGACTCATTGTGCATAAGACCTGCGTGATGTCAGACTCATTGTGCATAAGACCTGCATGATGTCAGACTCATTGTGCTTAAGACCTGCATGATGTCAGACTCATTGTGCATAAGACCTGCATGATGTCAGACTCATTGTGCATAAGACCGGCATGATGTCAGACTCGTTGTGCATAAGACTTGCATGATGTCAGTCTCATTGTGCATAAGACCTGCATGATGTCAGACTCATTGTGCATAAGACCTGCATGATATCAGACTCATTATGCATAAGACCTGCATGATGTCAGTCTCATTGTGCATAAGACCTGCATGATGTCAGTCTCATTGTGCATAACACCTGCATGATGTCAGTCTCATTGTGCATAAGACCTGCATGATGTCAGACTCATTGTGCATAAGACCTGCATGATGTCAGACTCATTATGCATAAGACTTGCATGATGTCAGTCTCATTGTGCATAAGACCTTCATGATGTCAGTCTCATTGTGCATAAGACCTGCATGATGTCAGACTCATTGTGCATAAGACCTGCATGATGTCAGACTCATTATGCATAAGACTTGCATGATGTCAGTCTCATTGTGCATAAGACCTTCATGATGTCAGTCTCATTGTGCATAAGACTTGCATGATGTCAGAGTCATTGTGCATAAGACCTGCATGATGTCAGACTCATTGTGCATAAGACCTGCATGATGTCAGACTCATTGTGCATAAGACCTGCATGATATCAGACTCATTATGCATAAGACCTGCATGATGTCAGTCTCATTGTGCATAAGACCTGCATGATGTCAGTCTCATTGTGCATAAGACCTGCATGATGTCAGACTCATTATGCATAAGACCTGCATGATGTCAGTCTCATTGTGCATAAGACATGCATGATGTCAGTCTCATTATGCATAAGACCTGCATGATGTCATTCTCATTGTGCATAAGACCTGCATGATGTCAGACTCATTATGCATAAGATCTGCATGATGTCAGTCTCATTGTGCATAAGACCTGCATGATGTCAGAATTGTTGTGCATAAGACCTGCATGATGTCAGTCTCATTGTGCATAAGACCTGCATGATGTCAGACTCATTGTGCATAAGACCTGCATGATGTCAGTCTCATTGTGCATAAGACCTGCATGATGTCAGATTTATTGTGCATAAGACCTGCATGATGTCAGACTCATTGTGCATAAGACCTGCACGATGTCAGTCTCATTGTGCATAAGACCTACATGATGTCAGATTTATTGTGCATAAGACCTGCATGATATCAGACTCATTATGCATAAGACCTGCATGATGTCAGTCTCATTGTGCATAAGACCTGCATGATGTCAGTCTCATTGTGCATAAGACCTGCATGATGTCAGTCTCATTGTGCATAAGACCTGCATGATGTCAGACTCATTGTGCATAAGACCTGCATGATGTCAGACTCATTATGCATAAGACTTGCATGATGTCAGTCTCATTGTGCATAAGACCTTCATGATGTCAGTCTCATTGTGCATAAGACCTGCATGATGTCAGACTCATTGTGCATAAGACCTGCATGATGTCAGACTCATTATGCATAAGACTTGCATGATGTCAGTCTCATTGTGCATAAGACCTTCATGATGTCAGTCTCATTGTGCATAAGACTTGCATGATGTCAGAGTCATTGTGCATAAGACCTGCATGATGTCAGACTCATTGTGCATAAGACCTGCATGATGTCAGACTCATTGTGCATAAGACCTGCATGATATCAGACTCATTATGCATAAGACCTGCATGATGTCAGTCTCATTGTGCATAAGACCTGCATGATGTCAGTCTCATTGTGCATAAGACCTGCATGATGTCAGACTCATTATGCATAAGACCTGCATGATGTCAGTCTCATTGTGCATAAGACATGCATGATGTCAGTCTCATTATGCATAAGACCTGCATGATGTCAGTCTCATTGTGCATAAGACCTGCATGATGTCAGACTCATTATGCATAAGATCTGCATGATGTCAGTCTCATTGTGCATAAGACCTGCATGATGTCAGAATTGTTGTGCATAAGACCTGCATGATGTCAGTCTCATTGTGCATAAGACCTGCATGATGTCAGACTCATTGTGCATAAGACCTGCATGATGTCAGTCTCATTGTGCATAAGACCTGCATGATGTCAGATTTATTGTGCATAAGACCTGCATGATGTCAGACTCATTGTGCATAAGACCTGCACGATGTCAGTCTCATTGTGCATAAGACCTACATGATGTCAGATTTATTGTGCATAAGACCTGCATGATGTCAGACTCATTGTGCATAAGACCTGCATGATGTTAGACTCATTGTGCATAAGACCTGCGTGATGTCAGTCTCATTGTGCATAAGACCTGCGTGATGTCAGACTCATTGTGCATAAGACCTGCATGATATCAGACTCATTATGCATAAGACCTGCATGATGTCAGTGTCATTGTGCATTAGACCTGCATGCTGTCAGTCTCATTGTGCATAAGACCTGCATGATGTCAGACTCATTGTGCATAAGACCTGCATGATGTCAGACTCATTATGCATAAGACTTGCATGATGCCAGTCTCATTGTGCATAAGACCTGCATGATGTCAGACTCATTGTGCATAAGACCTGCATGATATCAGACTCATTATGCATAAGACCTGCATGATGTCAGTCTCATTGTGCATAAGACCTGCATGATGTCAGTCTCATTGTGCATAAGACCTGCATGATGTCAGACTCATTATGCATAAGACCTGCATGATGTCAGTCTCATTGTGCATAAGACATGCATGATGTCAGTCTCATTATGCATAAGACCTGCATGATGTCAGTCTCATTGTGCATAAGACCTGCATGATGTCAGACTCATTATGCATAAGATCTGCATGATGTCAGTCTCATTGTGCATAAGACCTGCATGATGTCATAATTGTTGTGCATAAGACCTGCATGATGTCAGTCTCATTGTGCATAAGACCTGCATGATGTCAGACTCATTGTGCATAAGACCTGCATGATGTCAGTCTCATTGTGCATAAGACCTGCATGATGTCAGATTTATTGTGCATAAGACCTGCATGATGTCAGACTCATTGTGCATAAGACCTGCACGATGTCAGTCTCATTGTGCATAAGACCTACATGATGTCAGATTTATTGTGCATAAGACCTGCATGATGTCAGACTCATTGTGCATAAGACCTGCATGATGTTAGACTCATTGTGCATAAGACCTGCGTGATGTCAGACTCATTGTGCATAAGACCTGCGTGATGTCAGACTCATTGTGCATAAGACCTGCATGATATCAGACTCATTATGCATAAGACCTGCATGATGTCAGTCTCATTGTGCATTAGACCTGCATGATGTCAGTCTCATTGTGCATAAGACCTGCATGATGTCAGACTCATTGTGCATAAGACCTGCATGATGTCAGACTCATTATGCATAAGACTTGCATGATGCCAGTCTCATTGTGCATAAGACCTTCATGATGTCAGTCTCATTGTGCATAAGACTTGCATGATGTCAGAGTCATTGTGCATAAGACCTGCATGATGTCAGACTCATTGTGCATAAGACCTGCATGATATCAGACTCATTATGCATAAGACCTGCATGATGTCAGTCTCATTGTGCATAAGACCTGCATGATGTCAGTCTCATTGTGGCATGATGTCAGACTCATTATGCATAAGACCTGCATGATGTCAGTCTCATTGTGCATAAGACATGCATGATGTCAGTCTCATTATGCATAAGACCTGCATGATGTCAGACTCATTATGCATAAGATCTGCATGATGTCAGTCTCATTGTGCATAAGACCTGCATGATGTCAGAATTGTTGTGCATAAGACCTGCATGATGTCAGTCTCATTGTGCATAAGACCTGCTTGATGTCAGACTCATTGTGCATAAGACCTGCATGATGTCAGTCTCATTGTGCATAAGAATCCCTAAAATGTAGCACAATTCCATAAGAGGTCCATCAGGGACATGTATGCCGGCAAACACAATTGCTCCAGTTCTAACCATCGTGGGGTAGCACAGGATTTGTTCCATTCTGAAATGTGGGAAAGCAATGCAGATTCATAGTATAACCTAATGTTTGGGGCTAATTTCTGATGGGTATCATGTAGTAGAAGGCCCTCTATTTAAGTTGAGTTTCTAATTGCTGCTGTCAGAGGTTCGATGGAGAGGGCAAAAAGCAAGGGGGATAAGGGGCAGCCCTGTCTTGTCCCATTATTTATAAGGGGCAGAAGCCCAGCCCTTGAAACCTGGCCGTGGCGGAAGAATACAGGTTCCAAACAGCCTTGATAAAGGTATCTGGGAGGCCAAATGCTTGGAAAGTAGAGAACATGTAATCCCACCTCACCCTGTCAAATACCTTTTTTGCATCTATTGACAGGACGAGGAGGGGGATTCCTAGGTCAGAGAATTCAGTGAAAATATTTAGAAGACGTCTAGTGTTGTCCGGGCCCTGCCTGCCTGGAATAAAGCCCACTTGATCAGGGTTAACTAGGGTTGGGAGGAATCTATTTAGTCTGGTAGCCAACAGTTAGCGTAAAGCTTAATGTCTACATTAATAAGAGAATTTAGCCTATAGCTTTCACATAAAGAATGATCCTTTCCCTCTTTAGGTAGAGTTAGGATCAATGCCTCCAAAAATTCAGATCTTAAAGCACCATCTGAGAAGGCAGAGTTAAAGAGTCTCAGGAGGATTGGGATCAGCTGTATTGAAAAGGTCTTGTAAAACAATGCTGTAAACCCGTCCGGGCCTGGGGCTTTGTTACTTTGTAAAGATTTTATTGCACTTTTAAGTTCTGTTGCAGTGGGCGGGTTTGTGAGGCTTTGGGCATCCTCGGCAGACAGGGTCGGGAGGTTTAAGGAGGAAAGAAATTGTTTGATTTGAGGGACTGGCGTTTTACTATTCCCCTGATCTAGGTTATATAGAGCGTCATAGTAGTGGGCCAACGATCTTGCTATGTCTTTAGGTGAGAAGACCTGTCCAGCTTGTGTTTTAATCGACTGGAATGCGTCTCTGTTGGGTGCGTATGCAGAGTATGTGCTTGGAGTCGGTCCGCTTTATTACTTTTGTAGTAATACAATTGTTGGAGGGCTAATAGGTTAGATTGTACTCTCTTTTCTTCTATGAGAGTAAGTCTAAATCTTACTAATGGAATTTGTTCTGCCATCTGTCTTGTAGGGCCCTTTCTATTATGCCATTCTAGGGTACGGAGTTCAGCATTTAGTTGAGCAAGGGATTTACCTTGCTTTTGCATTTAAAAGCAGATAGTTTAATGAAATGACCCCTCAAGAAAGCTTTTGTGGCGGCCCAAAGTGTGGGATCATCAGTTTGTGCATTGTCATTGATGGTGAGAAAGTCAGTTATAACCTCTGCTGTAATTGTGGAAGATGGTCCAATGATTAAAGAAGGGTCAAGTTTCCAACAAGATGGAACGGGTTGTTGAAGAACGTTGGATATTTCAACCGTGACCATATCAAGGTCTGACCAAGGGCATATTGTGATTTTAGGGTGTGAGAGTCTATCTAGTAAGTTGGAGTGACACGAGAGATAGTCTATCCGGGAGTAACATTGATGTGGGTTAGAATAAAAAGTATAGTCTCTTTCGGTAGGAGAAAGGCATCTCCATGAGTCATATAAATTATGTTGGAACATTATGGACCTAAATATGTTAGAAGCAGAGGTAGTCCCTCTATCTATTGGTTTGTGTGTGGAGGCTCTCCTGTCAACGGTCGGATCCCAGGTAATGTTAAGGTCCCCGCCAATTATTAACGTTCCCCTGCTTAATTGGTCAATCAAAGGTAGGACTTTTCTCAGAAAGGGGGACTGCCTGGTGTTCGGGCGTATAAAGAAACTAATGTATATTGGAAACTATCCAAGGTGCAGACTATTATCAAAAACCTGCCTTTCGGGTCTTTTTCAACATGTTGTAACTCACATGTCACTGACTTATGCAGCATAATGGCTACTCCTCTTTTTTCAGAGGGGTGAGAGTCCACCTGACAGAGAAGGAACAATTTAGAATTTTGTAAAAACAGGGAGCCCTGAGTCCAGTGAGTCTCCGGGAGGAAGGCAACTTTAACATTATGTTTTAACAGATACCTGAGTAGCAAGCTTCTTTTGGCGGGGGAGTTTAGGCCCTGAGTGTTCAGGGTAGCTATTTTTAGAGACATATTAACCAATGTGGGAGGAAGAAAAAAAAAGGGGGGGGGAAGGGTAGGGAAGAGGATTAAGGGGAAGAGAGGGATAAGCTAGCGAATACTAGCCCTACCAATTTGGTATTATTAACGAGAAGGAATTTAATATGACTATGGTATAAAACATAAAGGTCTTTGATAGAATATACACAGCCAAAATGTGCTCTAGTCTTTAGAGTTGAATAGAGCAAATCAAAGTTTGAGGGGAGCCAAGAGATATAAATATACTATTGGATGAATTAGATATTTACAAGGAATAGGCCGGGAAGGCCCACTATATTTGAACCTGAGCTGTAAAATAAACAATATGAGCATCAATTATTACAGCATTAAGCTAGTAAAAGTACGAAAATAAGTAACCACACATAAGTATAACATTAATATTGTGCGGTATGTTGATCATTTACTTGAACCGTCAGAAATACATATAACAGTTTATAAATGTGTAAAGGAAAATATGGAGATGTAGCTAAAGACATACCATCTCTCCATTTTCTGGATAACAAACCTGTCTACTCAGTGTATGATAAGTAGTTAAATATGTTCATGCAATCTTGCGTGGGGGTGTGTCGTCAGGTGGGAAGAAGGGTCTAGGGGCAGGAGGGTAGGAGGGTTGTACAGGATGGTGGGAAGGTGGGGCCAGGTAATAAGGTCAGAGGTAAGTGGAGTAGAAGGTTAGGGGGATGTACTCCCTTGGGTATATATATATATATATATATATATATATATATATATATATATATATAAAAAAAATCAACTTCATTAGCTACCCACAACATAACGACACTTGTGGACCCTAGCCTTTAAATCATGAGGGAGCCCTGGTCAAAGGGCCCCTATGCTGTCCAACTGATTTGTTATGTTTTTGTTATGGGAAAAGCATGGTCAGGCATGTGAAAGAAAGGCATGAAGTCTGAGTTTAGGAGGAGAATGAGGGGGAAGGGGGGAAGGATGGGGACATGATTAGTGAAAATGGTCACGTGTGGGGGAGAAGTGGAGGTAAAGGTAGGGATTAATGAAAGGGGAAAAATTTCAGATTGTCAATCTAGAGGCAGGTTAGATTTTCTCTTACATGTATTGATTGAAATGATGCCTGGACTAGCTACGCCCAGACAATTCTACGGATCTGCAAACCTAGAAAAAAAAATTAAAAACCATATAACTTGAACAATATTAAGACATAAAATGAACATAATAAAACCATAACATTATTGGGTACGATTTTCAAAAGGATACAGAATACCAGAGGTTACCATTCGGGCCTGATATTAAGACCAAGGGTCCACAACAATGTCTCATTGTCTCAGGTAAACTGTTATTATGGAGAGTTATTGGGTATATCCTGGAGATCTAACTAGTATATGTCACTCAACTTCTTGTACCGAGGATAGGGCGTTCTGATGAGTGGCCTGTGGAAAGCTTCTGTTCTTTGCCCTAGGGGGTAGCTGTTTCCAAGATGGGGCCTCTGCCCAGTAAGGTAGCAGGAGAGTCCTTGGAAGACGAAGAGGAGGTATCTGGCTTAATCTGGAGACATGATGATATGTTAAGTTTCATCTTTGGAGAGAAACAGTCTGACAGGAAAGCCCCATCTATACTTTATACCTTTAATCCTCAGAATTTTAGTGAATTCCTGATAGGCCTTTCTCTGTTGTAAGGTGTGTGGAGAAAGGTATGGGAAGATCTGCAGGTTTTCATACTTCATAGTTTTAAGGGAACCAGAGTTGATTGCCCTTAGAAATTTTTCCCTGAAAGTATAAAAGTGTAGTTTCATCACCACATCTCTAGGTTTATCCTCTGAGATGGCTCTTGATCTTATTGCCTGATGTGCTCTGTCAATGAGGGATTCTGGGTCCTCAAGAGGACCAAGGGCAGTGGTGAACACATCCTGAAGGTACTACTGTAAATCTTTTGGAGTAATTGCTTCTGGGATACCTCTCAGGTGGCTGTTGTTGCGTCTGGAGCGGTCTTCCATATCCGTTAGTTTTGACTCTAAGGTTGTGATCTGACCCGCCAGGCATTCAGAGTATAAAATCAGATTAGCGTGATCCACTATAAGGTCCTCTTGCTTGCGCTCTAATGAATCAGTACGCTCACCAATTGAAGCAATATCTCTACTCAATTCTAGGCATCATTTATCAAAACGCTTGCATATAGAGTCATGGTGGGACGCCAAGGGAGATTTCTATACCCAAGATTGGGTCTGGTTTTATTTTTCAGCATGATAATGATCCCACACACACTACTAATGCAGTGAAATCATATTTGGAGAGAAAAACAGTTGCTAAAACACTGACAGTCATAGACTGGCCTCCAAAGAGTCCAGACCTGTACATTAGAAAGGCAGTATGGGATCACCTGGTGTGAGGGTGAGGGGAGCTGTGTGGAACTCAGAATGCAGGAAATCTAAACACAGAACAAAGAAAGTATTTTCTTGAACAAACTTTACTGAAGTAATGTAAGGAAACAACAGGTAAAGCAATATGAGGTCAAAATCCAAACTTATAATAGTAAAAAAAAGTCTTATGCAATAGAACACTTTAGACACAAGTCTCTCAACAAGCACAGACTACCTAGCAGGTACTGTTGGTGAGGTTTATTTTAAAATGTAATATAAAAACACTGACACAAGTTGGGGAAATAACACACCAGAATTAGGGATCTTGGATTTCCAGGAAACAGATAAGCATACACGGTTATCACAGCAGAGATGCTTGGTTTCAACAACAAGGTAAGCATACACAGGTATCACAGCATAGGTGCTTGGTCTCAGTAACAAGGTAAGCATACACAGGTTTCACAGCAGAGGTGCTTGGTCTCAGAAGCAAGGTTAGCATACATAGGTAACACAGCAGAGGTGTTTGGTCTCAGCAGCAGGGTAAGAGTACACATGTATCACAGCAGATGTGCTTGGTCTCAGCAGCAAGGTAAGCATACATATGTATCACAGAAGAAGTGCTTGGTCTCAAGCAGCAAGGTAAGCATACATAGGTATCACAGCAGAGGTGATTGGTCTTAGCAGCAAGGTAAGCATACACATGTATCACAGCAGAGGTGCTTGGTCTCAAGCAGCAAGATAAGCATACACAGGTATCACAGCAGAGGTGCTTGGTCTCAGCAGCAAGGTAAGCATACACAGGTATCACAGCAGATGTGCTTAGTCTCATCAGCAAGGTAAGCATACATAGGCATCATAGCAGAGGTGCTTGGTCTAGGCAGAAAGGTAAGCATACACAGGTACCACAGCAGAGGGACTTGGTCTCAAGCAGCAAGGTAAGCATACACAGGTAAGACAGGAATCAGGATCAGGAACCAGCAAGGAAGGACCTTATTATATGAGGGCTCTTTTTGTTTTGTGTTGCACTATATAATGGGGATAGTTACCTCCTTTGAACTTTTCTGGTATTAGGCTTTTCATTTGACTGTATAGGCTTTTACTGTGCATATAGAATCAATATTGTGAATTGGACCTTTCATGCCCCTGTGTGTGATAACTTTTTAAGTGTTTTTAATGTGGTTTTAAATTTCTCTTTTTTATATTTTTTTATATAATAAATGTTGCTTTATTATCCTTCTATTTTTTTTACTCAAAATATTTTTTGGAGGATTGAGAACCCCTTCCCTTTTTTGTGTGTCCTTCGTTTTGGACTTAATAATATTTTGTGTGTCCTTCCTTTTGGACTTAATAATATAGCAGAAGGTTACTGCTATTAATATAGCAGAAGATACAGAAAACGTCAGGACTGTCTACCCACAAAATTTCAAGATGTGCATAATGTTTAGGGAGGTCACACTAAATACTGACTTTTGCCTGAAGAAGCCATTTTGTTCTGAAAATTTAGTTTTTTTATATTTTGTGTACATAGTTCCTGTATTTTCTGTTTGTATCTTAATAAAGAGACTGAAAAATAAATATGGATAGTCATTAAAACTTTGGTAAAAGAACAAATCTATTGGTGGCCTAAGACTTTTGCACAGTACTGTATATTCTATGGATTATTTAGAACTTTTTAGTACATCTATAATAATTATTTACATTAATTATTAATATTATTTCAATATTTTATATTTAATAAATACATAATGTACCTTAAGATAATTCATGTCGGGTTAGCACACATCAAGAATTAATGTACTCCTGTAAGGTTTATGTTCGCAATCCCGACAGGAGTACACTAATTCTTCATGTGCACTAACCCGATATGAGTTACCTTAAGGCAGTGTTTTTCAACCAGTGTGCCGTGGCACACTAGTGTGCCGTGAGAGATCCTCAAGGTGTGCCACGGCAGACTGACAACAGTGTGACATATTTTTTAAACTTTGCTTGTTTTTTACTCCCAGTGCAGGGGTAGTTTGTAGGAGGCATGGCATAACAGCACAATACATACAGTATGTGTGTGTTTGTGTGTATGTGTATATATATGCTGTATTAGGCTACAATGTGTGATTTTATTTAACATTTTGGGATGGTGGTGTGCCACAGGATTTTGTAATGTAAAAAAGTGTGCCACGGCAAAAAAAAGGTTAAAAATCACTGCCTTAAGGTACGTTATGTATTAATTAAATATAAAATATTGAAAAAATATTAATAATTAATGTTCTAAAAAATTCTACATAATCCATAGAATATACAGTATATATATATATATATATTACAGTATCTATAATAATACTTTTTTTTTTATATATATTTAATATTTCCATAACGTGCCTTAAAGGAACATTAAACACTAAACAAATGCTTGTAAGAATGACGCATTCAAAGAAAAGATTAGTCTGAGAATAACATGTAGATGTCATTTTTAAAGTTTCATTAGCTGTTTAAATATTGACAAAATACGTGTAAAGTTTTAATGTCTATAAAACAATGGGAGCTGCCAACCTATTTATGTTGGAATTCGAGAACAACGGAACAATGTGCTTCCAAAGGTCAGAAATCATCTATTTCAAGAGATATATCGATGACCTACTACTGGTATGGACAGGACAGGAAAATGACCTTAAAACATGGTTCAATGAACTCAACTCAGAACATCAATCATTGAAGTTCAAGATGAACTACAACAGGAATGAGAATTACTAGACCTAAGACTATAGAAAGAGGGCAACAGGATTAGCACCACTGTACCGAAAACCGAAGGATACAAATTCTTTATTGGAAGCATCTAGCTGCCACCCGCCTACCTTGAAGAAAGCCCTTCGGAAATCTCAGTTCATCAGAGTGTTAAGAAATAACACTGACGAAAAACAAGCAGAGATACAAGTGGAGGAGATGAGACAACGTTTCTTACAGAGGGGATACCATAACCGACTTCTTAATGAGCATATATCTGCTCTGAATAACAAGGGTGTCAGAAACAAAAAGAGGAATGAAGAGGGTGAGGAGAAAATGACCCTGGCTATGACGTACTCAGCGGACAAAAATGAGTCTGGAAGAATTTTAAAGAATAATTGGGAGATACTCTGCAGTGATGAAATACTACTCTTCATTAAGATGGATACACCAAGGATAGGGTTCAGAAGAGGAAGATCTTTAAAAGACATTCTACAAAAAACGAACCCGACACACTGTTACAAAACAAAGACATGGTTGGATAATACAAAACCTGGTTGCTACAAATGTAGTGGTTGCACTACATGTAATGGAATGCTAATAGGATCCTTCTTTCATCATCCGAGAAACAGGAAAAAATACTTCCATAAACACAGGTTGACATGCACCACTAAATTTGTGGTATATTTACTACACTGTCCTTGTAGTTTATTCTATGTAGGCAAAACGAGTGACGATCTGAGGACAAGGATGGCGAATCATAGAAGCGCCATCCGTGCAGCTATTAAGAACAAATAGTCAGACCAACCTGTGGCACGCCACTTCCTACAGAACAATCATAATGTAGCAGAGTTGAGATATACTCTCATTGATCATGTCCCTCCGTTGTCAAGAGGAGGGGACCGGAATAAGATACTTATGCAGAGAGAAGTCAGGTAGACTTTTGAATTGGACACACTGACCCCGAAGGGCCTTAATACTAAAATTGAATGGCATAGTTTCCTGTAATTTTTCTGTGCCTAGTTCAATTTCTCTATGCCTAGTTCAGTTTTTGTATATGCAACATGTATAGATGTAATTACATTTTTGTATAGGCAACTTGTGTAGATGTAATTCTGTATATGTTATGCTGCATTGATCCCGGTCTTAAATATTAGCCCCAGATATATTGGCTGGTAGGTGCAAATTGGCGCTATGTATATGTCCTTACTATAGAAACTAGTGATTAAACTAGTGTTTAAATAGGCCCCAGTTTTCCATTTAGCTTTCCACTAGAGGTAGCCATTTGTGCCCTAGGAATAGTATATAACTGTCCCGTACTAGTATAAATTGTTCATGACATGCTTAATAGAGATCTAGCGTTTTAACATTTTCTTTATGTTTTTATGCACTTTTGGGTATTGGTAGCGATCAATAACACATTAGACACCATTTGTTTTTCACGCGGTTAGTTGCTAGGTTACACACAGTGTCCATTAGTGACGCTCGCACAGGCACTGGACAATTACTGCTACACATAATATGGGAAATAGATGTTTTAATGAATAACGTTAGCGGACAATATAAGGTCACTTAAAACACACATATATTGTCAAGTTTTGTATATGTTTTTACCGCTAAGACACATTTGTAATATTTAGCGGTTGGTTGCTAGGCTATATGCAATGCCTATTGATGACGAATGCTACATGCCTGCTAACACCGTATTTGCACACGAGGTAATTAACGCTTATCTGAAACACATGTAGGGTGAATAGGGTATTTAAGGTAGGTTGTTGAACATTTCATTGTTGTTGTTTGAGTCTGAGGACGGGGGTGAAACCCCAAAACGTCACTCTGTTGTATTAAACGTTTTTTGCCACTTCAAACCCGGTGAGTGCCTGCTTTTGTTGGAAGTATATATATATATATATATTTATATATATTTATATAGATAGACATATAGAAATATTTGTTTAAAATAAAAATGAAATTTTCCTGTATGTGAAGAACATTGGAATATGAAATATTAATAACTTCTGTTGTCAATTAAAGTCCATGGGGGGTAGTTATCAAGCCGTCAACCTCAAATACGCTGGAATTCCGCAGCGTATTTGTGGCGAGGCTGATTCGCCTTAGTTATCAAGCCCTAGATACCGGCAAAAGTAGAATTTTGTGACGTAAGCTTCGATCCGCCGGACTCAGTCCGACACAGATCGATTCTTACGTCACTTCAGATGTTCCGCACACAAGTGCGGCACAATCTGACTACTTTTGCTAGTTATCAAAAAACTAGCAGGTACGCTTGGCACTTTTACGGCCCAGCGTACCTGGTTTTCAATCCGCCGCCCTGGAGGCGGCGGATCCCATAGGAATCAATGGGAGTCTGACCATAGCGAAAGTTCATGTTCGCTGCTGCCAGACATCCCATTGATTCCTATGGGAACTGTCTGCACCTAACACCCTAACATGTACCCCGAGTCTAAACACCGCTAATCTGTCCCCCCTACACCGCCGCAAGTAAATAAACCGCCGCTCCCGGAGCCCACCGCAAGCTATAATATATGTATTAACCCCTAAACCGCCGCTCCCTGACCCCGCCGCAACTATAATATATGTATTAAACCCCTAAACCGCCACTCCCGGACCCCGCTGCAACCTATATTAAATTTATTAACCCCTATCCTGCCCCCCCACACCGTCGCCACTGTAATAAATTTATTAACCCCTATCCTGCCCTCCACTACACCGCCGCCACTGTAATACATTTATTAATCCCTATCCTGCCCCCCTACACCGTCGCCACTATAATAAATTTATTAACCCCTATCCTGCCCCCCCTACACCGTCGCCACTATAATAAATTTATTAACCCCTATCCTGCCCCCCACTACACCACCGCCACTGTAATAAATTTATTAACCCCTATCCTGCCCCCCCTACACCGTCGCCACTATAATAAATTTATTAACCCCTATCCTGCCCCCCACTACACCGCCGCCACTGTAATAAATTTATTAACCCCTATCCTGCCCCCCCTACACCATCGCCACTATAATAAATTTATTAACCCCTATCCTGCCCCCCTACACCGTCGCCACTATAATAAATTTATTAACCCTTATCCTGCCCCCCACTACACCGCCGCCACTGTAATAAATTTATTAACCCCTATCCTGCCCCCCCTACACCGTCGCCACTATAATAAATTTATTAACCCCTATCCTGCCCCCCCTACACCGCCGCCACTGTAATAAAATTATTAACCCCTAAACCTAAGTCTAACACTAACCCTAACACCCCCTAACTTAAATATTAATTAAATAAATCTAAATAATATTTCTATTATGAACTAAATTAATCCTATTTAAAACTAAATACTTACCTTTAAAATAAACCCTAATATAGCTACAATATAAATAATAATTATATTGTAGCTATTTTAGGATTTATTTTTATTTTACAGGCAAATTTCAATTTATTTTAACTAGGTACAATAGCTATTAAATAGTTATTAACTATTTAATAGCTTACCTTGCTAAAATAAAGAGAAATTAACCTGTAAAATAAAAACTAACCTAAGTTACAATTACACCTAACACTACACTATACTTTAATAAATTATTCCTATTTAAAACTAAATACTTACCTGTAAAATAAACCCTAAGATAGCTACAATGTAATTAATAATTACATTGTAGCTATCTTAGGATTTATATTTATTTTACAGGTAACTTTGTATTTATTTTAGCTATTTAGAATAATTATTAAATAGTTATTAACTATTTAATAACTACCTAGATAAAAGAAATACAAAATGACCTGTAAAATAAATCCTAACCTAAGTTACAATTAAACCTAACACTACACTATCATTAAATTAATTACATAAATTACCTACAAATAACTACAATTAAATACAATTACATAAACTAACTAAAGTACAAAAAATAAAAAAAGCTAAGTTACAAAAAATAAAAAAAATAAGTTACAAACATTTAAAAAATATTACAACAATTTTAAGCTACTTACACCTAATCTAAGCCCCCTAATAAAATAACAAAGCCCCCCAAAATAAAAAAATGCCCTACCCTATTCTAAATTAAAAAAGTTCAAAGCTCTTTTACCTTACCAGCCCTTAAAAGGGCCTTTCGGGGGGCATGCCCCAAAAAATTCAGCTCTTTTGCCTGTAAAAGAAAAATACAACCCCCCCAAAATTAAAACCCACCACCCACATACCCCTAATCTAACCCAAACCCCCCTTAAAAAAACCTAACACTACCCCCCTGAAGATCATCCTACCTTTAGTCGTCTTCACTCAGCCGAGCCACCGATGGAACTGAAGAGGAGATCCGGAGCGGCAGAAGTCATCATTCAAGGGGCGCTGAAGAAATCTTCCATCCAATGAAGTGATCCTCCAAGCGGCGCTGAAGAAGTCTTCCATCCGATGAAGTGATCCTCCAAGCGGCGCTGAAGAAGTCTTCGATCCGGGCGATGTCATCTTCCAAGCGGGGTCTTCAATCTTCTTCTTCAGGATCCATCTTCATTCCGCCGACGCGGAACATCCTTCTTTCCCGACGGACTACCGACGAATGAAGGCTCCTTTAAGGGACATCATCCAAGATGGCGTCCCTTCAATTCCGATTGGCTGATAGGATTCTATCAGCCAATCGGAATTAAGGTAGGAAAAATCTGATTGGCTGATTGAATCAGCCAATCAGATTGAGCTCGCATTCTATTGGCTGATCGGAACAGCCAATAGAATGCGAGCTCAATCTGATTGGCTGATTGGATCAGCCAATCGGATTGAACTTCAATCTGATTGGCTGATTCAATCAGCCAATCAGATATTTCCTACCTTAATTCCAATTGGCTGATAGAATCCTATCAGCCAATCGGAATTGAAGGGACGCCATCTTGGATGACGTCCCTTAAAGGAGCCTTCATTCGTTGGTAGTCCGTCGGGAAAGAAGGATGTTCCGCGTCGGCGGAATGAAGATGGATCCTGAAGAAGAAGATTGAAGACCCCGCTTGGAAGATGAATAGGGTAGGGCATTTTTTTTATTTTGGGGGGCTTTGTTATTTTATTAGGGGGCTTAGATTAGGTGTAAGTAGCTTAAAATTGTTGTAATATTTTTTAAATGTTTGTAACTTATTTTTTTATTTTTTGTAACTTAGCTTTTTTTATTTTTTGTACTTTAGTTTATGTAATTGTATTTAATTGTAGTTATTTGTAGGTAATTTATTTAATTAATGTAATGATAGTGTAGTGTTAGGTTTAATTGTAACTTAGGTTAGGATTTATTTTACAGGTAATTTTGTATTTCTTTTAGCTAGGTAGTTATTAAATAGTTAATAACTATTTAATAACTATTCTAACTATCTAAAATAAATACAAAGTTACCTGTAAAATAAATATAAATCCTAACGGCTAGATTTAGAGTTTTGTCGGTAACGACCCGAAAAGCTAACGCCGGTTTTTTTCTGGCCGCACCATAAAAATAACTCTGGTATTGAGAGTCCACATAAAGGCTGCGTTAGGCTCCAAAAAAAGAGCGTAGAGCATATTTAACGCAGCTTCAACTCTCGATACCAGAGTTGCTTACGGACGCGGCCAGCCTCAAAAACGTGCTCGTGCACGATTCCCCCATAGGAAACAATGGGGCTGTTTGAGCTGAAAAAAAAACTAACACCTGCAAAAAAGCCGCGTTCAGCTCCTAACGCAGCCCCATTGTTTGCTATGCGGAAACACTTCCTACGTCTGCACCTAACACTCTAACATATACCCCGAGTCTAAACACCCCTAGCCTTACACTTATTAACCCCTAATCTGCCGCCCCCGCTATCGCTGACACCTGCATATTATTATTAACCCCTAATCTGCCGCTCCGTAAACCGCTGCTACTTACATTATCCCTATGTACCCCTAATCTGCTGCCCTAACATTGCCGACCCCTATATTATATTTATTAACCCCTAATCTGCCCCCCACAACGTCGCCTCCACCTGCCTACACTTATTAACCCCTAATCTGCCGAGCAGACCTGAGCGCTACTATAATAAAGTTATTAACCCCTAATCCGCCTCACTAACCCTATAATAAATAGTATTAACCCCTAATCTGCCCTCCCTAACATCGACGACACCTAACTTCAATTATTAACCCCTAATCTGCCGACTGGAGCTCACCGCTATTCTAATAAATGTATTAACCCCTAAAGCTAAGTCTAACCCTAACACTAACACCCCCTAAGTTAAATATAATTTACATATAACGAAATTAATTATCTCTTATTAAATAAATTATTCCTATTTAAAGCTAAATACTTACCTGTAAAATAAATCCTAATATAGCTACACTATAAATTATAATTATATTATAGCTATTTTAGGATTAATATTTATTTTACAGGTAACTTTGTAATTATTTTAACCAGGTACATTAGCTATTAAATAGTTAAGAACTATTTAATAGTTACCTAGTTAAAATAATAACAAAATTACCTGTAAAATAAATCCTAACCTAAGTAAGGTAAAAGAGCTTTGAACTTTAGTAATTTAGAATAGGGTAGGGCATTTTTTTATTTTGGGGGGCTTTGTTATTTTATTAGGGGGCTTAGAGTAGGTGTAATTAGTTTAAAATTGTTGTAATATTTTTCTTATGTTTGTAAATATTTTTTTATTTTTTGTAACTTAGTTCTTTTTTATTTTTTGTACTTTAGTTAGTTTATTTCATTGTAGTTATTTGTAGGTATTGTATTTAATTTATTTATTGATAGTGTAGTGTTAGGTTTAATTGTAGGTAATTGTAGGTATTTTATTTAATTAATTTATTGATAGTGTAGTGTTAGGTTTAATTGTAACTTAGGTTAGGATTTATTTTACAGGTAAATTTGTAATTATTTTAACTATTTTAGCTATTAAATAGTTCTTAACTATTTAATAGCTATTGTACCTGGTTAAAATAAATACAAAGTTACCTGTAAAATAAATATTAATCCTAAAATAGCTATAATATAATTATAATTTATGTTGTAGCTATATTAGGATTTATTTTACAGGTAAGTATTTAGCTTTAAATAGGAATAATTTATTTAATAAGAGTGAATTAATTTCGTTAGATTCAAATTATATTTAATTTAGGGGGGTGTTAGTGTTAGGGTTAGACTTAGCTTAAGGGGTTAATACATTTATTAGAATAGCGGCGAGATTCGGTCGGCAGATTAGGGGTTAATAATTGAAGTTAGGTGTCGGCGATGTTAGGGAGGGCAGGTTAGGGGTTAATAAATATAATATAGGGGTCGGCGTTGTTAGGGGCAGCAGATTAGGGGTACATAGCTATAATGTATCTGGCGGCTCTTTGCGGTCGGCAGATTAGGGGTTAATTATTGTAGGTAGGTGGCGGCGACGTTGTGGGGGGCAGGTTAGGGGTTAATAAATATAATATAGGGGTCGGCGGTGTTAGGGGCAGCAGATTAGGGGTACATAGCTATAATGTAGCTGGTGGCGGCGTGCAGACGGCAGATTAGGGGTTAATAAGTGTAGGTAGCTGGCGGCGACGTTGTGGGGGGCAGATTAGGGGTTAATAAATATAATATAGGGGTCGGCGGTGTTAGGGGCAGCAGATTAGGGGTACATAAGGATAACGTAGGTGGCGGTCGGCAGATTAGGGGTTAAAAAAATGTAATCGAGTTGCGGCGATGTGGGGGGACCTCGGTTTAGGGGTACATAGGTAGTTTATGGGTGTTAGTGTACTTTAGAGTACAGTAGTTAAGAGCTTTATGAACCGGCGTTAGCCCAGAAAGCTCTTAACTACTGACTTTTTTCTGCGGCTGGAGTTCTGTCATTAGAATTCTAACGCTCACTTCAGACATGACTCTAAATACCGTAGTTAGAAAAATCCCATTGAAAAGATAGGATACGCAATTTACGTAAGGGGATCTGCGGTATGGAAAAGTCGCGACTGAAAAGTGAGCGTTAGACCCTTTTTTGAGTAACTCCAAATACCGGAGGTAGCCTAAAACCAGCGTTAGGAGCCTCTAACGCTGGTTTTCACGGCTACCGCCAAACTCCAAATCTAGGCCTAAGATAGCTACAATGTAATTATTAATTATATTGTAGCTATCTTAGGGTTTATTTTACAGGTAAGTATTTAGTTTTAAATAGGAATAATTTATTAAAGTATAGTGTAGTGTTAGGTGTAATTGTAACTTAGTTAGTTAGTTTTTATTTTACAGGTTAATTTCTCTTTATTTTAGCTAGGTAAGCTATTAAATAGTTAATAACTATTTAATAGCTATTGTACCTAGTTAAAATAAATTGAAATTTGCCTGTAAAATAAAAATAAATCCTAAAATAGCTACAATATAATTATTATTTATATTGTAGCTATATTAGGGTTTATTTTAAAGGTAAGTATTTAGTTTTAAATAGGATTAATTTAGTTCATAATAGAAATATTATTTAGATTTATTTAATTAATATTTAAGTTAGGGGGTGTTAGGGTTAGTGTTAGACTTAGGTTTAGGGGTTAATAATTTTATTACAGTGGCGGCGGTATAGTGGGGGGCAGGATAGGGGTTAATAAATTTATTATAGATGGCGATGGTTAGGGGGGGCAGGATAGGGGTTAATCAATGTAAAATAGGTTGCGGCGGGGTCAGGGAGCGGCGGTTTAGGGGTTAAACTATTTATTTAGTTGCGGCGAGGTGCGGGATCAGCAGGATAGGGGTTAATAACTTTATTATAGGTGGCGGCGGTATAGAGGGGGCAGGATAGGGGTTACTAGGTATAATGTAGGTTGCGGCGGTGTCCGGGAGCGGCGGTTTAGGGGTTAATACATTTATAAGAGTTGCGGCAGGGTCTAGGAGCGGCGGTTTAGGGGTTACTAACTTTATTTAGTTGCAGGGGGCTCCGGGGGCGCCGGTATAGGGGGTAGAACAGTGTAGTTAGTGTGGGTGCTTAGTGACAGGCTAGCAAGAAAGCTGTAAAAAATCCGAAGAGCAGCGAGATCGGATGAGTGATAACTCTCACAGTCCGCTGCTCATCGCACCGTACTTGGTGCGCGGCTTTTTGACAGCTTTATTGATAACTTAGGCAAATTTTTGCAGGTCCGCGGCGGCGATGTGAGGCGAGCTTAGGCGGGCGTATTGGGCCGGCGAAGGCAGGAAAAGTAGACACGTTGATAACTACCCCCCTATGGCGACAATAAGTTAGTGCACTCATGATATCCAAAGTCCTGAGGCTAGCACAAGCTGGGTTTTGCTTGCACAAGATTTACTTTAAATTTTTAATACACGCGCTAACCCGGTGCAGAAGAACATTGCTTCTAGAAGTGTTAACGCTCGAGCAAAAGCGCTAAATTGCACAAAGGGCACTAATGACTAGTTTAACATTTTAAGCTTAAAGGGCTTGACTTGAGACTTACTTGTGACTTGCAAAACAATGACTTGGTCCCATATTTGCTATGTTTATAACTCTGAAATGTGCATTATTTTTCATTTTTGTTTTAATTTTTTTTTATTGTGTTTGAATTTTTTAAACTTAAAGTGATAGTAAAGTAACCGCTCTTTATTAACGTAATCTAAAAGTTTTTTTTAAAAATATATGGATGTTCATTCATTAACCGCTTAAAATATTACCTTAAAATAATGATATTGTTCTTTTAGTACAGTGAAAGAACTAAGAGGCCTCTCAGCAAAATAGCAAAGATAGCGTTCTGCCGGTGCGCTGCCTGAGCAGCTCAGTGCAGCGATAGCTTGGAACCAATAAAGGAGCTTTCAGCATGAAGTATTTTATACTTCATGAATAAAAGTCCTATCGACTAGATTTAGAGTTTTGTCGGTAAAGACCCGCAGTGCTAACGAGCCTTTTTTTTCCAGTGCACCCTTAAGACAACGCTGGTATTACGAGTTGTCTGAATGGCTGCGTTAGCCTCAGAAAAGGGAGTGTTGAGCATAATTTAGCTCCACTTCAACCCTCAATACCAGCGTTGCTTACGGTAGCGGTAAGCTGGAAAAAACGTGCTCGTGCACGATATCCCCATAGGAAACAATGGGGCTGAGCTGGCTTGAAAAAAACCTAACACCTGCAAAAGAGCAGCGTCCAGCTTCTAACGCAGCCCCATTGTTTCCTATGGGGAAACACTCTCTAAGTCTACACCTAACACCCTAACATGAACCCCGAGTCTAAACACCCCTAATCTTACACTTATTAACCCCTAATCTGCCGCCCCGACATCGCCGACACCTGCATATTATTATTAATCCCTAATCTGCTGCTCCGGACACCACCGCAACCTACATTATCCCTATGAACCCCTAATCTGCTGCCCCTAACATCGCCGACACCTATATTATATTTATTAACCCCTAATCTGTCCCCCCCAATGTCGCCGCCACCTACCTACACTTATTAACCCCTAATCTGCCGACCGGACCTCGCCGCCACTATAATAAATGTATTAACCCCTAAACCGCCACACTCCCGCCACGTAAACACTATAATAAATTTTAT
>NC_069501.1:1233924411-1233926911 GCF_027579735.1 Bombina bombina | reverse complement strand
TCCTGGCCAAAGCCTGACAAAAAGCCTGAACGTCTGGAACTTCTGACAGACGCTTGTGTAACAGAATGGACAGAGCTGAGATCTGTCCCTTTAAGGAACTAGCGGATAACCCCTTTTCTAAACCTTCTTGTAGAAAAGACAATATCCTAGGAATCCTAACCTTACTCCAAGAGTAACCTTTGGATTCGCACCAATATAGGTATTTACGCCATATTTTATGGTAAATCTTTCTGGTGACAGGCTTCCTAGCCTGTATTAAGGTATCAATAACTGACTCAGAAAAACCACGCTTTGATAAGATCAAGCGTTCAATTTCCAAGCAGTCAGCTTCAGAGAAGTTAGATTTTGATGTTTGAAAGGACCCTGAATCAGAAGGTCCTGTTTCAGAGGTAACGACCAAGGTGGACAGAATGACATGTCCACCAGATCTGTATACCAAGTCCTGCGTGGCCATGCAGGCGCTATTAGAATCACTGATGCTTTCTCCTGTTTGATTCTGGCAATCAATCGAGGAAGCATCGGGAAAGGTGGAAACACATAAGCCATCCTGAAGGTCCATGGTGCTGTCAAGGCATCTATCAGGACCGCTCCCAGATCCCTGGATCTGGACCCGTAGCGCGGAAGCTTGGCGTTCTGTCGAGACGCCATGAGATCTATCTCTGGTTTGCCCCAACGTGGAAGTATTTGGGCAAAGACCTCTGGATGAAGTTCCCACTCCCCCGGATGAAAAGTCTGACGACTTAAGAAATCCGCCTCCCAGTTCTCCACTCCCGGGATGTGGATTGCAGACAGGTGGCAAGAGTGAGACTCTGCCCAGCGAATTATCTTCGATACTTCCATCATTGCTAGGGAGCTTCTTGTCCCTCCCTGATGGTTGATATAAGCTACAGTCGTGATGTTGTCCGACTGGAACCTGATGAACCCCCGAGTTGCTAACTGGGGCCAAGCCAGAAGAGCATTGAGGACTGCTCTCAATTCCAGAATGTTTATTGGAAGAAGACTCTCCTCCTGATTCCATAGTCCCTGAGCCTTCAGAGAATTCCAGACAGCGCCCCAACCTAGTAGGCTGGCGTCTGTTGTTACAATTGACCAGTCTGGCCTGCTGAATGGCATTCCCCTGGACAGATGTGGCCGATAAAGCCACCATAGAAGAGAATTTCTGGTCTCTTGAATGGAATGAAGGACACGGCATGCATTTTGAAGTTTTGTTAACCTGTCCTCTGTCAGGTAAATCTTCATTTCTACAGAATCTATCAGAGTCCCCAGGAAGGGAACTCTTGTGAGTGGAAAGAGAGAACTTTTCTCTTCGTTCACTTTCCATCCATGCGACCTTAGAAATGCCAGTACTATCTCTGTATGAGATTTGGCAGTTTGAAAGCTTGAAGCTTGTATCAGTATGTCGTCTAAGTACGGAGCTACTGAAATTCCTCGCGGTCTTAGTACCGCCAGAAGAGTGCCCAGAACCTTTGTGAAGATTCTTGGAGCCGTAGCCAGTCCGAATGGAAGAGCTACAAACTGGTAATGCCTGTCTAAAAAGGCAAACCTTAGATACCGGTAATGACTTCTGTGAATCGGTATGTGAAGGTAAGCATCCTTTAAATCCACTGTGGTCAAGTACTGACCCTCTTGGATCATGGGCAAAATTGTTCGAATAGTTTCCATCTTGAACGATGGAACTCTTAGGAATTTGTTTAGGATCTTTAAATCCAAGATTGGCCTGAAGGTTCCCTCTTTTTTGGGAACTACAAACAGATTTGAGTAAAACCCTTGTCCTTGTTCCAACCGCGGAACTGGATGGATCACTCCCATTAATAAAAGATCTTGTACGCAGCGTAGAAACGCTTCCTTCTTTGTTAGGTTTGTTGACAACCTTGACAGATGAAATCTCCCTCTTGGGGGAGAGGATTTGAAGTCCAGAAGGTATCCCTGAGATATGATCTCTAACGCCCAGGGATCCTGAACATCTCTTGCCCAAGCCTGGGCGAAGAGGGAAAGTCTGCCCCCCACTAGATCCGGTCCCGGATCGGGGGCCCTCAATTCATGCTGTCTTAGGGGCAGCAGCAGGTTTTCTGGCCTGTTTGCCCCTGTTCCAGGACTGGTTAGGTTTCCAGCCTTGTCTGTAGCGAGCAACAGCTCCTTCCTGTTTTGGTGCAGAGGAAGTTGATGCTGCTCCTGCTTTGAAATTACGAAAGGAACGAAAATTGGACTGTCTAGCCTTGGCTTTGGCCTTGTCCTGAGGCAGGGCATGACCTTTACCTCCTGTAATGTCATCAATAATCTCTTTCAAGCCGGGCCCGAATAAGGTCTGCCCTTTGAAAGGAATATTAAGCAATTTAGATTTAGACGTAACATCAGCTGACCAGGATTTTAGCCACAGAGCTCTGCGTGCCTGAATGGCGAATCCTGAATTTTTAGCCGCAAGTTTAGTTAAATGTACTACGGCATCTGAAATAAATGAATTAGCTAACTTAAGGAATTTAAGTTTGTGTGTGATGTCATC
>NC_069501.1:1233911911-1233914411 GCF_027579735.1 Bombina bombina | reverse complement strand
ACAGGCTTAATCCTGGTCAAAGCCTGACAAAAAGCCTGGACGTCAGGAACTTCTGACAGACGTTTGTGTAACAGAATGGACAGAGCTGAGATCTGTCCCTTTAATGAACTAGCAGATAAACCCTTTTCTAAACCTTCTTGTAGAAAAGACAATATCCTAGGAATCCTAACCTTACTCCAAGAGTAACCTTTGGATTCACACCAATATAGGTATTTACGCCATATCTTATGGTAAATCTTTCTGGTAACAGGTTTCCTAGCCTGTATTAAGGTATCAATAACTGACTCAGAAAACCCACGTCTTGATAAAATCAAGCGTTCAATTTCCAAGCAGTCAGCTTCAGAGAAGTTAGATTTTGATGTTTGAAGGGACCCTGTATCAGAAGGTCCTGTTTCAGAGGTAGAGACCAAGGTGGACAGGATGACATGTCCACCAGGTCTGCATACCAAGTCCTGCGTGGCCACGCAGGTGCTATTAGAATCACTGATGCTCTCTCTTGTTTGATTCTGGCAATCAATCGAGGAAGCAACGGGAAGGGTGGAAACACGTAAGCCATCCTGAAGTCCCAAGGTGCTGTCAGAGCATCTATCAGGACTGCTCCTGGATCCCTGGATCTGAACCCGTAACGAGGAAGCTTGGCGTTCTGTCGAGACGCTATGAGATCTATCTCTGGTTTGCCCCAACGTCGCAGTATTTGGGCAAAGACCTCCGGATGAAGTTCCCACTCCCCCGGATGAAAAGTCTGACGACTTAAGAAATCCGCCTCCCAGTTCTCCACTCCCGGGATGTGGATTGCTGACAGGTGGCAAGAGTGAGACTCTGCCCAGAGAATTATCTTTGATACTTCCATCATAGCTAGGGAGCTTCTTGTCCCTCCCTGATGGTTGATGTAAGCTACAGTCGTGATGTTGTCCGACTGAAACCTGATGAACCCCCGAGTTGTCAACTGGGGCCAAGCCAGGAGGGCATTGAGAACTGCTCTCAATTCCAGAATGTTTATTGGCAGGAGACTCTCCTCCTGACTCCATTGTCCCTGAGCCTTCAGAGAATTCCAGACGGCACCCCAACCTAGAAGGCTGGCGTCTGTTGTTACAATTGTCCAGTCTGGTCTGCTGAAAGGCATCCCCCTGGACAGATGTGGCCGAGAAAGCCACCATAGAAGAGAATTTCTGGTCTCTTGATCCAGATTCAGAGAAGGGGATAAGTCTGAGTAATCCCCATTCCACTGACTTAGCATGCACAGTTGCAGTGGTCTGAGGTGTAAGCGTGCAAAGGGTACTATGTCCATTGCCGCTACCATTAAGCCGATTACCTCCATGCATTGAGCCACTGACGGGTGTTGAATGGAATGTAGGGTGCGGCAAGCACTTTGAAGTCTTGTTAGCCTGTCCTCTGTCAGGTAAATTTTCATTTCTACAGAATCTATAAGAGTCCCCAGGAAGGGAACTCTTGTGAGTGGAACGAGTGAACTTTTCTTTTCGTTCACCTTCCATCCATGTGACCTTAGAAATGCCAGCACTAACTCTGTATGAGACTTGGCAGTTTGAAAGCTTGAAGCTTGTATCAGAATGTCGTCTAGGTATGGAGCTACCGAGATTCCCCGCGGTCTTAGTACCGCCAGAAGAGCACCCAGAACCTTTGTGAAGATTCTTGGAGCTGTAGCCAATCCGAATGGAAGAGCCACAAACTGGTAATGCCTGTCTAGGAAGGCAAACCTTAGGTACCGATAATGATCTTTGTGAATCGGTATGTGAAGGTAAGCATCTTTTAAATCTACAGTGGTCATGTACTGACCCTCTTGGATCATAGGTAAAATTGTCCGAATAGTCTCCATCTTGAACGAAGGAACTCTTAGGAATTTGTTTAGGATCTTTAAGTCCAGGATTGGTCTGAAAGTTCCCTCTTTTTTGGGAACCACAAACAGATTTGAGTAAAACCCCTGTCCCTGTTCCGATCGTGGAACTGGATGGATTACTCCCATTAACAAGAGCTCTTGTACGCAGCGTAGAAACGCCTCTTTCTTTGTCTGGATTGTTGACAATCTTGACAGATGAAATCTCTCTCTTGGAGGAGAGTATTTGAAGTCCAGAAGGTATCCCTGAGATATTATCTCTAGCGCCCAGGGATCCTGGACATCTCTTGCCCAAGCCTGGGCGAAGAGAGAAAGTCTGCCCCCCACTAGATCCGATCCCGGATCGGGGGCCCTCAATTCATGCTGTTTTAGGGGCAGCAGCAGGTTTCCTGGCCTGCTTGCCCTTGTTCCAGGACTGGTTAGGTTTCCAGCCTTGTCTGTAGCGAGCAACAGCTCCTTCCTGTTTTGGTGCAGAGGAAGTTGATGCTGCTCCTGCTTTGAAATTACGAAAGGAACGAAAATTAGACTGTCTAGCCTTAACTTTGGCTTTGTCCTGAGGCAGGGCATGGCCTTTACCTCCTGTAATGTCAGCGATAATCTCTTTCAACCCGGGCCCGAATAAGGTCTGCCCTTTGAAAGGTATATTAA